>NW_019384447.1:170596-187292 GCF_000671375.1 Centruroides sculpturatus | reverse complement strand
TGAGTGGTTGTTTGTTTCGTGAGCAATAAAATAATTTTAAAATAATTTTTAATGATACAATAGCGACGTTTATTAATTTAAAAAAAATCTGTTCGGCTAAACATCGATGAAAATTCAACGCAAAGTTGGTTAATAGCGATATACTAATAAACTAATTACATGGGATATACTAATATCCTAATATACTATACTAATAATGTATTTTTTTCCTTCTTTTCGGTTATCCAATTTTTCAGTTATCCGACCAACCTGAGTCCCCAATTGAGTCGGATAATTGATGCTCTACTGTATAGACAAAGTTAATGACCAATTTAATATATTTCGACAACTGCTCAAAAACCAGATGGACCAGGCCGACCGCATGGAGGTTTATGTTTGCTGATTAAAAAAAATATTGGAGAGATTAAATTTAATCAAAAAAACTGATAACTACATAATGGGTTTTACTACATGTTACTAATTCAACTATAACATTGTGATTTAAAAAACTTGTAATAATTTTATTGATATACACTCCTCCAGAACAACTAGAAATTATAAATAAAATATTTGATTAATGTGAAAAATGGAAACATATTTCTCCATATATTATAATATAATCATAGGCGATATGAATGCTAGAATAGCTCAACAAATGGATACATTTTATTATGGTCCCAATTCATTAATTTGCAATACCTGAGAATCCAAAGATAAAAAATATAATAAACTTGGAATGCAACTACTCAAATATACTCAACATTTACAGTTATATATTATGAATGGAAGGCTAAGATTTGACTGTCCTTCAGAATTTACATGTATAAATTATAATGGATGTTCGGTAATAGATTTAACTATTTGTCCAGAATCATGTCAGATCTGTGTGTATCTATTCAGGTTTTGAATTGTGATATGTCTGACCATTTTCCAATTTGTGCCTCTTTTGAGATTTCAACTAAAACTGTTTATGAAAAAATATTTATACTTTATTAAATAATTCATTATAATTATCAAGGTGTTCTTTCACAAATTAGTAATTGCATCAAAACTACTATAAATAACGAATTATATAATGAAAACGAAAAATATTTACAATTGATAAATATAATTAACCAATTTATAAAAATCCAAACTTTAAAACAACGACAAATTTCTACATTCAAAAAACCATGGTATGACTTCCACTGCTACACAGCAAAAAGAAAGAAGAATAAAGCCTTGCACCAATTTAGACAAAATTATTCAAACAAAACATTTATGAATTATAAAAAATTAAAAACTATTTATTTTAATTTACTAAAAGCAAAAAAGATCAATTACTTAAAAAATTTATATCATCAATTGATTTATACCAAAAATTCAGATTTCTTCTGGACTGCAATACAAAGATTAAGGAGGAAAAAATTAGACCATCGAATAAATATAGATACATCAACTTGGATTCAAATCTTTAACAGATTTCCAAATATAGATAATCCACTAACTCTAATACAGTAGAGCATTGTTTATCCGAATCAATTGGGGACTGAGGTTGCTCGGATAACTTATTTTTTGGATAACCAATTATGTATGAAAAAATATATTAACCTATCCCATGTTGAAATTTTTCTCTGTTGCGTGTCGCTTCGCGTTGAATTTTCATCAATGTTAAGTCTAACGTAAACTTTTTAAAATAATAATTGCGGCTATTGTATCGTTAAAAATTATTTCTTTATTTTTTACAAACAAAATAAATATATTGAAAAATATAAAAACAAATAAAAATTATACTTTAGAAGTTGATCTAGTATCAAAAACGTTCGATTCAGCACAACACACAGTCCTCAGAAAAACACCACACAAAAGTACCAGTGCTGCCAGCTAAAACACACACCAACAAAAAAATATTGGAGTAGCTCAAGATATAGCCAAAGATTGCAGCACCACACCACTAGTGAAAATTTAAATTTGTGGACTGGAATGCTTTTGGTTAACTGACTTTCAGATAAACGACACTCTACTGTATCTTTTAATCCGAATAATGATTTATTTGATTTGCCATTTACTATTGACAAACTTGAGGATTCAATCCAAAGAATGAAATTAAAGTCTGCCCCTGGCATTGACCTAATAACTTCCAAATTTATCAAATCCTTGCCTCCATCAGGCAAACAGATTTTGCTTGACTCATTCAACTTATAAAACGTCTAAATACCCAGAAATTTGGAATACAGCTAAATTAATTATGATCTACAAAAAAGGACATCGTTTGGAACCTGAAAATTATAGACCAATTGCTCTTCTTCCAGTATTAAGGAAATGTTTCGCATCTATTTTAGTAAACCGATTTCAGTGATGGACCCACAAAATGAATGTTAACTCTGAATTTCAATACGCTTTCACTAAATCCAGGGGTACAGAATTTGGTATTTTCTTACTATCCTCAATTATTCAAATATATTTACAAAAAAAGTAGGAAAATTTATGCTGTCTTTATTGATATTACCAAAGCTTTTGACTCTGTTCATGTTCCGACTTTGGTTAATAAATTAAAACAATATGGTGCAAGTAACAGTTTTTCAAATTTGATTATGCATCTTTTTTCTTCTTATAAACTATATATTGTAAATAGCAACTTACTTAGTCCATAAATAATTACAAAACATGGAATACTTCAAGGTGAACCTCTTTCTCCATACCTTTTCAATTTCTACATAAATGACATAATTTTTTTTACAAGGATAATGAAGAAATATATATCAATGGTCATATTTTCCACTATATTTTAAATGCAGATGATTTAGTACCATTAGCGCTTACTTGCATAACATTACAACATAAACTTGATAGAGTAAATAAATACTTATCATTTATCGATTAATGCCTCAAAAACAAAAATAATTATTTTCAGGAAAAATATTAACAGTTTTTTTCTTGATTAAATAATTTATCTAGGTGGCAAACCTCTAGAAATTATCAGCAGCATAAAATACCTGGGAATTACCTTTAGCTGGAATGGATCTTTTCAACACCATTTTAAATGTACTTACTGCAAAAATTAACTCACTTATTGATAATACTATATATTTATGCTCAACGTTAAAAATATCTGACTTAAAACTTCACATAAAAATTTTCAATGCTATAATTCTTCCTTCCTTTTATTACGCCAGCCCGGTATGGACTCTTGATTTTTTTTCAAATTTGAAAAATTTCATATTAATTATCTTCGTAAATTATTCAAGCTTGAGAGAACTGTACCAGGTTATTCTATTAGAGCAGAAACAAATAGAATTCATCTATTTCCTTGGCTTTTAAAAAGATTAATAAGATTCTATTACAGACTTATAAATACAGATGATGAGAATATAAAATTTTTACACCAAAATATGTATCAATCTAATGTTCTAAATTCTACCAAAGATACTTGGCAATACAAATTCAATAATATACTTCAAACATATGGAATCTCAAGTATTTTATTAGATAAATCTGATATAAATTGGAATAACGCCTATACACTACTGATGGAATTGGCCATATCGCAAGCAATAACCCAGAAAACTTTACTATACTTTAACAATACTGTACTGTAATACAATAATCAGAAAACTTTACTATACTTTATCTGTTGAAAGACTGCACAGCTATTAAAAAATATTGTCAGAAATACCAAATAACAGAAATACTTGGCATGAACCATGATTTAAATTATATGTTAAGAATTGGAGATTTATCAAAAAACGATATGTATAAACTAAATAACTTTTTCACCCAGACTACCAATATATTTAATACAGTAATGATGTTGTGAATTAATATTTAGTTAATGATATGCAACTATAACTTATTTTATGTATATTTTTTCTATATCTGTTAAAATTATGTGTTATAATAAAACAACATAAGATGTAAAACAAGATACTACGGCTTTTTTCATGTATAAAATAACCCTCCTGTAACAAGGACTTTTTCTTTAGTACAATAAAGCTTTGATTGATTGATTTTAAAAGTTCTAGTTCTAATCAATTTTTACATTAAAACTGCTTAGTGAATATTCTACCTTATTTGTCCCATTATGTTATTTAACATAAATTCTAAAGATTTAATTAATTCTTGAAAATAAACCAGTCCTTTTTGTAACATTTGTTGTGGTTTGTCATCCACTCTTTCAATTCCTTGCCGATCTGTTCTATAAAATTAGAAAATATAATTACTATTATTAACACACAAATTATTATAAAATTTAAATTCATACCTTAATAATAAACATTGAGAAACTGTTGTTAGCAATGGTGAATAATGAGCTAAAGCGTTTCTCAACCGATCTTTGAATTCTAATAATCTGTTTATGCACACCTGTAGACGTCCAACTCGATTATCGGCCTCATTTTTCCAAAATTTTATCTCTCTAATTCTCTCTTCTACAATTATGAAAAAAATGTATAAATTTTAAGTATTGGTACTTATATTTTATGAAATAATAATAAATTTTTATTTAATAAAGTAATCAAATATTTTTAAAATTATGCATTAATCAAATATCTTAAATATTTACTTAATTACTTACTACATTGTCTGAAAGAATAGAAATAATGTTTTGAATTTTATATATTAATGGACTATAAGATAGATGTTCATTTGTATTTCAAAAATCTTTGCTAAATGATATAATAGTATACTTAGAATTTTCTTAGAGATTTAATATTTTACTTATGAAATCTATATGTAGTTGAGAGCATTTTGGAACCAGAACATTTAGAAGAATATTATTCTCTGATTATTTTTTTTTATAAATGTAAACTTAAAAATTTTTTTCCATTTTATTTATTTAAATTCAATGACTAAATTAATATTTTGGAACTTATATTTATATAATAAATTATAAACATAAGTTCTGGAATATATGTATAAACAGGGTGGGTGGAAAGTAACTAGGCATTGAGAAATTGCTATAATTTCTATTTCTAATATGATGATGATGATGTACTGATGTACTTATTAAATGGATGCATACTTTAAAATTCAATGTAGGCACCAGCACCATCCACCAATATCACATTTTCCTCAGATTGTGATGTGGATTGATGGCCACTAATCTGTGTCCACAATCAAACCTGTGGACATTTTAGCTTCAAATGACAATTCTTTATTGTTTCTAGACAGATTGTGGCATGATATCCGTTTACTGTATGCCACTATCTCTACACATTGACTACTAATTTCCACACTCCATAGCATGCAGCAATTTGCATTTACTCCTAACAGACAAGTGGTTGGCCCCTTTTTTGTCACTTTGTATGCAGTTTCTCTCAGTCATTGCCCACATCACTAATGCAAGAATTATAATACATTTTATTATGATTGCATTATTCAAATATATAGTGATTTCTCAATGCCTAGTTACTTTTCACCAATCCTATATATAAATATTTTATTAATTTTAATAATGTACTTATTAATTTAAAGAATGTCAATATAATCAACATTCCATCAGTTGTAACATATGCTACATTTAATTAAATGATAAAGGACAGAGGAGTGTTTAAGAAAATGATTTCCTTTCTTGTAATTTAAAAATGTGATTAAATCATAAAGATCCAAATCAATTATTTAATGCATAATATAGTGTATTAGCTAATGTATGGCAAATCATCACTTAATGTCATCAATGAGATTATGGAAGCTACGATGTTAAATGAAATAACCTATTACAAAACCACTTTTACCATAAGCTAAATAGTATAAAACTTTACTTTTAGCTCAGGGTTCTTCTGAAAGTTGTTCCTCTGTATTTCCAATTGATTTACATAAAGTTTTGGTACCTTTCCTCTAACCAGGACTAAGTTACAAACCAGCCAAGATGCTGGCACATCCCTCTGAAACCAGGGCCATTTTCAGTAATACACAACACCTAAGTTAGAATTCTGAGTGGCTTAGTAGGCAGAGCTAAGAATAGATAAGAGAAGCTGATTGAACTAGCTAGAATTCTAGAGGTGGGAGGAGTCAAGCAGTAGTTAGAAATGAGTTCAACATCACAGCATAACTAGAGTTAGCAAGAATTCTGGTTTACTGAACATGGCCCAGAACTGTTCCAGTAAAACCTGGATGTCTTGCAAACCTACTATGATTAAGTCATACTTATGGAAGCTTTATTGTTGATGGATATGAAAGTACCCTAAGCTTCCTTCAGGTATTCAATTAGTTACTCTTCCAGCCTAGCAACTAAGTCTCTATTCAGCTAGACAACTAATCAACAGCAAGAAGATTGCCTTGGTATAATGGTATAATTTAAATCAACATCACTGAGTCCCTTACGCAATTAATTTGATAAAATATAAATGACAATAATAAAAAATATTATATTTTTCAGCATATAAGATGCATCTCTATTTTGGCACAGAATAATTAGAGAAAAAAAAATATTTAGTTATTTAAGCCATCCCACACTTTTGGGCACTGGAACCCCAAAATTTTGTTTTACTGTGTTCTGGATAAAAATGTAAAATTATGTAATACAAATATACTTGTTCGTGAGATACAACAACCCTGTCCTAGTCCTTTTGATATAAATCCTTCTGATATTTTTTTTCCAATTTTTATTTTTGTTATGGATTCTCTATTTAATTCTTTAACTGCTTTAATAAGCATGTTATTAATATTAGTGATGCAATGAATATTCCGTTACTATTCGGTATTTGGCCTATTTTTCGTTATTCAGCCAAATACTGAATACTTAAAAAAGGAGTAAGAAATAACAAAAACACAGTAAATTAATCATTTTGGTAACTTTTATTAACGCTGAACATACATTTCAAGTTCGAGAAAGTGCAATTTTTTGCTTATTTACGTAAAAGATCAAAGGAAAAGTAATATAACTAAGTTATTTTTTTTAAGAGATCAAAAAAGGTAACAAATTAAATGAAAACTACCTACTTATTATGTAGTTTAGTCATCTATATACTCGTATATAAAAGAACAACTCCTGATAGGATAATTAACGCAGAGCCAAAACTACTGGTGCTAGAATCTTAAAAATTTCAGGGTGTGTTCCTTTTGTAAAGTTTAGGTGTGCTAAGAAAAGATTTTATGAAATTCAACCCTAGAGGGGTGAAAAGGGTAAAAAATTTGTATGAAAATTTTTACTGGATGGGCACATTAGATAGAAACTTAGATCATAAAACATGAAAATAATAATAATTAATGATCTGTAAAGTGTTTTTATGACATCATCCCTTATTATAAACTTGAAAATTAAATTAACTTTTTTGTTTCATTGTAGAAAATTATTTATCATAACTGAAATTCCAGACACTTGGTACCTGAACGGCCCCAGCATGTGCACACTAAGTGACTTTCATTACAAGAATTTAGTTTCCAAAATCTATGAGAACAATTATTTGGCATTGACAGCTGTGAATTTCATGCCAATAAGCTGCCTCGACTTGTTTGATTATGTTATCAACTCAATTTCATATTTATTTTCACATTTTCACTTCGCGGTCCTTCTCTCTTCTTTTTCTGTTATTTACATGTGTAGGTCATTTCATTGTTATCCACATTTGATATCATTATTTATCACATAATGCCATGACACTCGTGTCTCTCCGCTACAACTGTCAAGAATTAACACGATTGGCGAAGCGTAGTGACAGCAGGCCAATAGAGAGCAGGATCCTTGCCATAATGCGGTTTGCACGCCAATTTTCGTACATGCATTAATCAAGCCGAATATTCGGCTATTCGGCTACACTACTGGCCAAATATTTGGTATTTGGCCTGAGGCCGAATATACTATTGTTGCATCACTAATATTTATCTCTTTTAATGTCTCCCATAATTTTAATGTTGGGATATTATCATATGCTTTCATTAAGTCTATAAACAACAAATGAGTTTCCTGTCCTGTTGCTAATCTTTTCTCCATAATCTGTTTTATACAGAAAATATTGTCCATACATGATCTTCCTGTTTCAAATCCACTCTGCTCTTCTTTTGCTTTTGTTTGATATTCTTCTTCAATTAGATCTCTTATTATTTGTCCATATAATCTATTAAATGGTGCTGTTACTGTAATTCGTTGATAATTCTCATATTTTTGTTTATCTCCTTTTTTATAGATAGATGTCAAAAAGCCAATTTATTTAAAATCTGCATAGGAGTATTGAAAATATGGAAAAGGAAATGTTGTTATATGGGAATAGATATTAACATTGATAGATATTAACTGATCAAGTGATCAGGTGATAATTACAGAGGATAAGGATGATCTAGAATACATGACAAGAAAAATAAAAGAGGAGTGTTTTAAAGGAGGTTTATATGTAAACATGAGTAAAACAAAATATTTATGCATAGCAGGGGCTAAAACAGACATGAAACTGGAAGGAGGAGAAAAGATTGAGGGATGTGAACATTACATTTATCTTGGAATACAAATTCATCAAGATGGAAGAGATACATTAGAAATTAATACAAGATTAGCACAAGGTAAGACAGCAGTTAAAAGATTAAATGGAATATGGTGGAGTGAAGAAATAACTAGATTAAGAAGAAAAAGTATATACAGTAATACCCCGAACTTATGCGATGGGTGGGACTGAGCGATAACCGCGTAAATCGGGGTATAATTTCTCAATGTGTGTAAAATCCAAGTCGGATGTATGTAAGCTAATAAATGTTCTCGTTAATCTTATCTCGTCTTTTGATTCGTTCATTGTTACAAGAAATCACCACATAGAGTCTCTCGAGTCTCCGTAGATATAACAAACACAGAAATAAATAACACAAAATAAATTGTAGCTATGTGTCGATTCNTCGGATGTATGTAAGCTAATAAATGTTCTCGTTAATCTTATCTCGTCTTTTGATTCGTTCATTGTTACAAGAAATCACCACATAGAGTCTCTCGAGTCTCCGTAGATATAACAAACACAGAAATAAATAACACAAAATAAATTGTAGCTATGTGTCGATTCTGCGCGATACATCCGAACATGTAAGTTGAACAATAGTGTGGAGAGAATGAGTAATCAAGAATTGCATGGTGCTCAAACAAAAGACAAATCGACGAGATTTGAAAATCGCGTAACTCTGGGTTCGCGTAAGTCAGGGTAGCATAAGTCAAGGTATCACTGTATTAATATAATGCTATTGTTAAAAGAATTCTGCTTTATGGGACGGAGGCATGGAGAATGACTGGGGAAGAGAAGAGAAAAGTAACAACGATTGTGTGAGATTTTGAATACCCCTTTTTTTGTTTAAATCAATTTTAACCTAAATAATAATATCAAAAGTAATATTTTAATTTTGAAAGAAAAAACTTTATTTTCACACAACAAAAAGGAAGCCGTTAAACCATACTTCCTCGAAAACGTAAGTTGAACATCCTTTTTTCTTTTTCCCTTATCTTTAAAAATTTAGTCACCAAACTGACAGTCAACCCCTCTAAAATTTCCCATTCATCCTGTTCATGTGGGAAAATATGACACGCTAATTGGAGGAGAACTTCGAAATGTAGCAATTCTTTCCCATTGTTCAGGGAGTGTGCCAGAACCTGCTGATGTAATAAGATTCCAAAAAATCTACAAGGCCAAAGCCTCGAACCTTAGAAGAGTCTGTCAGTATCTCTACAAGTAAAATGTCATATTAACTAAGTGTCATCAATGATCTTATCTACGAATATGATAACAAACTTTGCTTAAAATAAAAGGAGAAGACATCATATAAGACAAGATATCTAAGAACCTATTAAGGTAGTATAACCTTCGAATCTTTGTAATCTCTCTGTCGTGTTAGGAAGCTCATATATTTTAACCTCGATTTTTTCTTTTTTTCATTTTATTAAATATCTTTTGTTTGTTACTTAAAAAAGGGTCTCATTAATGACTGAATCTAAAGCCTCCATCCACTCCACTCCAACGAATCCTCGTAATAAAAATAGATAGAAGAATTGCGAGTTTAAACTGCAAACAAATAGTTTAACTGGTGTCAGGAAAAACAACTTCCAGGGGTTCTCGCAAACACCTGTTCATTTATCATTCATAGAAAAGCCATCCTCCGACGACCAAGGGCTGATCTCACGATTAGCTGCTGATTAAGAGGTACACGAGTTTTACAAACTCCGTATCCCTGGCCAGCCCCTCACAATTGAAATGGATGCATTGAGAAGATCGAGCAGAATCTCAAAAAAGAGTAGAATAACTAATGAGAGAATCAAAGACCTAATGGATTTGAAGGAGATGGTTTTGGAGAAAATAAAAAGGAAACAACTTATTTGGTTTGGACATGTAAAAAGAATGAGTGACGAGAGACTCCCGAAAATGTCAATGGAATAATCCACAAAAAAGGAAAAAGAGAGGAAGACCCAGACAAACTTGGTAGAACAGAGTAAAGTTAGCATGTAGTGAAAAAGGGATTAAAGAAGAATGGTGTATGGATAGAGAGAGAGATGGAGAGGGTTCCCGGAGATTGGAAGGCAACATCAGATGCCATAAACCAAATATAGATAGATAGATAGATACTTTGTTACACTTACATAGAATATTATTACAATGAAAGGGTTATCACATATATGAAACAATGCCTTTTATATCTCCTAAAATGTATTTGGCCCCTGATATTAATGGCCCTCAACACTTAGGTGAGCATCTTTTAAATATAAGGCAAAAAATTATCTTAAAGAACTTATTACAAGACTCACACATACGAAAATATAAAATTATAAAACTATTAACCATTAAAATGTTTAAAAACTGTAACTTAGCTGTTGACAGTTTTACAATTGCACCATGAACACCTTGACAATATATTACGCAACACGGTTATCTAAAAGGGGTATTGTTTCACAGATGTTGCTGTCAAAGAGGTTTATGGCTTTATTACTTCTCATACTTCATTGAGTTCCAACTACCTCATCCAAATGATCATATACAATCACAGTACCATGTGTTGACCTAATAATTATCTTATAAAGTCCTTTTTATCTTTTGGAGTAGTGTATTAAACTTTAATACTTGCATGAATGTACATAATACACCTCACTATCACCCTTTTAGTTGTACCATGTGCAAGTCTATAAAGTTACAACATTAGATTAAAAAATTTTAAGGCTTATCATATACAAGAAGTTAATTATAATCTGCCTTTCAGTTATTATATTTTTATTGATTATTACCTTGTCAAATTTGCTTGAACTGTAACTCCATGAACTGCTCTGTATAATACAGTGACAGTGTATAAAGACCATGTATAAAGATTTATTTAAAGTGGGTTCCAACAAATGAATATTATATTTGATCTAATATAATATTCATCTGTAATAATAAACATTTGCATTTCGAGAATAAACTCATTTTTCAACTACTTAGTTCATATTTTGTCAATTTTCAAAAATGATATTTTATTATAAAATATTACTTTATAATATAATAAAATATCATTATCAAATAGATTTAAATTCATTATGTTTTCATAGAAACAATTAAAATTAAAATGTAACAAATGAAAAAAATAGATTCCTTAATTTATGACATTAGGAAATAAAGACACACTATTTAATTTTAGATTATTATTATGAAACCTTAATTACTTTATTATTATTAAACCAAAACTAGATTATATTGTTCCTTATTCTAAAGAATGTTAAATTCTGTTAACAACAGAATTTAACATTCTTTAGAATTTGGAACAAATATTTAAATTGTTGATGTTGCATTGACAGTCTGTAAATGTTTTGATAGAAATAGTTTTATAGTTTTTTAGTCTTCTTGAAGAAAAGTTGATGATTAGATATCAATATATATAATTTATTTCTTATTATTTTTTATTTTTGCAACATTTTAATTTTGTCAATATCAATATCATAACAAATGCTAATAAAATTCAACCGTCACTATTTTAATGTAATAAAATAGTTTTCCAGATGATGTGTCTCATAATCAGATATAAAAAATTTGAATAATAATGCATTTCAACCAGTGGCGTAGCTACATATTCAGCGCCCTGGAGCAAGTCAAATCGGTACACCCCTTGTTCCTTAGAAGAGGTCTCGCAAAATTTATTTTGAACATTTAATTTAAAAACATATCTAATTATTTTGATTTAAAATCTTACTTAACAATTTATTTGAGATTCAAGGCATTTAAACATTAAGATATTTAATTTAATAAATCTTATAATATAATTGAGATAGGTTGATAATAATAAGCGCAGGGCCCAAACAGTTAGGAGTTGAAAGCTGAAATTTGGTACACAGTTAGGCTATGCCATGCCAATGCACACTAAGAAGGGATTTTTTGAAATTCCCCAGTGGGTGGAGAGGAAGATGGTTAAGGATTACACTGAAGAACTTAGCTTTTGCAAGAAATTGAGCATATTTTTAGACCCATCTAAAAATTCTCTAATTAGTCTCAGAAGAGGGGGCCTAATTCTTGCACACAGTGAAAACAAGTAAGATTGTCTATAATTAAGGTGACCAATCATCCTCCTTTAGGGAGGATAGTCCTTTTTTAAGTTCTGTCCTCCCTTGACAGCTAATCCATCATATGTGATGTTTGTATTTAATGTGATGATTCATCAAGGCTTGGTACTGTGCGGCAAGATGTAATTATGAGACGCACGTGCTCTGCATAAAAGACTTTGAGAGAGCGTGCCACATGGAAGTGAATTTGTTTACTTCTTACTGAAATAGTACGTGGCACATACACATGCAGTAGACATTATTATAGTGTATTATTGTTGCAATGAATAAACTGTTTCTTTTATTACGATATTTTTTCCTTCAATTTATTTGTGTCCTCCTTTTCATTGTAAAATAGTTGATCACCTTACTATAATCTAATACTAATAATCTTAATCTTTGCTATCATTACTTTTTGCCTGAGCAACATCGAGCTCATCTGCTAGTATAAATATAATAATAAAACAAAATATAATTGTTTAAGTATAGAATACCTAATAATAATTACTACGTATTATATAAACTGTATTGACAAAATGTAAGCAAGTTTAGTTTTATAAGAAATACATAATACATT
The DNA here is from genome assembly GCF_000671375.1 of Centruroides sculpturatus. Lineage (NCBI taxonomy): Eukaryota > Metazoa > Arthropoda > Arachnida > Scorpiones > Buthidae > Centruroides > Centruroides sculpturatus. The sequence continues at coordinate 174,294 of NW_019384447.1, read as the reverse complement.
AAAAAACTTCAAAACTGTTTTTTTTGCTTTTTCATTTGCAAATCGGTCAATCACTTTCTTCAGATCAAGTTGACAAGCTATGTTTTTTCAATTGATATAGTCAGGGGCAGATCTATGTTTTTCAGGGCATAGTGCTTATTGAAGTTCAATGGGAACCCATTTTTTGATAATACAAATAATACTATAAATTATCATTATTATATTATTATTAATATTAATTATTTTTTACTATACGATAAGTGCTCATTGTTAATGAAAAAGTATTAAAAATTTATGATAATTCAATTTTTGTGGGACCTTGAGACTTGGGGGCCCAAGGCTTAAGCCCTATTAGTTTCTATGTAGATCCGCCCCTGGATATAGTAACCAGAGTTAAGACAGTGTTGTGACATGCTGTTTCTTAAATAAGCTTTGATTAATTTTAGTTTTGAAAAACTTCTTTGTAATTGCCTGTAAAGTTAAAAAAAATGAGGCATGTTGCAATAATGTCAGAGAACCTATTTGAGGCTGCAGTATGAAATAAAAGTAGTTCAGCAACTTCGCTTATAGAAGTAATTTCTTTTACCTGACTATAAAAACACATTTTAAATCGAAGCAGTTGAGGTCCAAAACTAGGTGAATATGCCGATTGTAACAATTCTGATTGTTTCAGATATTTTTATCAGATGATGCGACAAGATATGCAGGTGAAAAGCACTTGAAAAGTGTACATAATTGTCGAATGGATTCAAATCTAATAGTTAATTGATTAATTATTACATCCAAAAATTTTTTTACAAATGTTTTTACAAGTTTTTATTTTGCCCTTTATAACTTGGCACCCTCATGATTTGTATGCCTGGAGCAGTTTGCTCCTCCAACTGCTCCACGGTAGCTACGCCTCTGATTTCAACAAATACATTGTTTACAATAAATCAATGAATCCTTGAATTTTTTTTTTAGCATATATTATGATTTTCTTATGTTTATTACATGAAAAAATAAAGTATTACTAATATTAAATAAACTAAGAACTGTTATTTTGTTTAATTTGCTACTCTGAAGGATCCAGTTTTGAGTCCAGATTGGAAAACTAAGGAATTTTTCATGAGCAGTCTGTCACAGATAGGTTGAGACCCATCCCTCACCACTAGGGAATTCGATCCCGGTCCTTATTTCTAATCCCGGGATTTTGGGATTATACTTAGTCAATCCCGGGATCCCGGGATTATTTCGGTATTGAGGGTTAATAAAAAATAAGAAAATCTTACAGAAATCAACAAATCAAAATTTAGACAAAAATCAACATATTTTACAGTATACACCTAGCTAATTTAATCACTCTAACTAATCAGACTCAGAGTCAGACTAACCAGACTTAAAATCACTCAGTCTTCATGTTAAATTTATTCTTTTTTAAGCATCACTGAGATCTCTTTAAACTCACATAAATTGAAAAAACCTTTATGTAACAAACTATGCAAATAAACGTTGAAAATTAACAAAAATCTCTCTTAACATCGACTAAATAGACTACTTTCATATAGCAACCTAGTAAGTAGGTAGTAAGATAAGTTTCTTAGCAAAAAGTATTTAAAAATAATATTAATCAGTCACATTTTTCTTAAATATAAAGAAAACTAATCTAATAGGAACATTCTAATTTGAATTGCGAAAATATGATCTGAGAAATAACAACGCATCCTGTGTCTCATCACCAAGTCTGCTTCTCAATTTGTTGCACATATATGCAGCTGCTGAGAAAACGCGTTTAGGTTTGATGGAAGTTGGAGGAATCGTTAGTAAATACTTATAAGCCCGTTCTAGTTATAGCTTCGAGGACACGGGGAGGTTGGAAGAAAACAGTCCGGTCGACACAGATCGGGATTGTAGGAGTAAAGGCTACAATCCCGATTGTTTCGATCATTGTAAGCATGCCTTTCTAAAAATAAACACGTTAATTTTGTAAATTCGGTCTCTGTGTGAGTCTCTCAGCATCCAGCAAACCACTACTCCCAAACGTAAAAAGACTTTCTCGCATCATCCTGACAGATCACGGGCAAGGCGGGGGTCGTAACCTTTTCACCTAAGGTCGACCCCCCTAAGCGAGAGGCGTCGGGTCTATATTAACCACACTGGCAAAACAAGATGGCTGACACATTGACAGGTAAAACGCACTGAGTAGTGCTCTCGACTGCGCCAGAAAATCGATTGGCGCCCGCGAAAATTCAAAAATACAAAAATGAAGTATATTACCAAGTAACCCAGTGAGAACTGCTTGCCTATCATTTTAGTTGAAAATACAAGAAGTTTTATTCCAAGCAAGCATCGCAAGCCCGCTAGGTTAATTTCTGCTGCTTGCTTGGAATAAAATTTCTTGTATTTTATATTAAAATGATAGGCAAGCAATTCTGTTAAAAGCACTGGCACTGAACGTTTCGCTTCATGCAGTCTATTTTGCAACTTTTTTAAAATGATGTCAATCCCGAAAATCTCGGGATTAGGAAAACTTAATCCCGAAAATTTTGGGACTGAAAAGTAGTCGGGATCCCGATTTTCGAGATCCCGGGATCAAATCCTCTACTCACCACTCTGCCATTCCCATTGTGGACCTGACTAAACCCTTGAAGGTCATTGAAAAAAATACCTTCTTAGAAAGAGTTAATAAAATAGGAAAAAATAAAAATGATTAGTGTTTTGTCTTATCTTTATATTATTTTTACTTTATAAAATTGAAAATTATTTTTGAAAACAATGAATGCAAAATGTTAAAATATTGTTATTGCATAACATAATACTGTAGTTAACTCAATATATTTCAGATAGTTTTATTTTATTTTATAATAATTACATTACTTAAAGTAAGTTAATGATTGTTTGTTATACATTTGTTTAAAGTTTCAAACATTACACAATAATTTATTGACATTTTAATGCCAATCAACTGCTGTGTAATATTTAACACAAAAAAAACCCCCACATCAAAAGTTACTAAGTAAAGCTAAAAAGACCACATAAACTACTTCTTTTGGTGACCCTAAAACAAAAAGTAAACAAATTCAATGGACTAAATAAAAGAAATGCTGTTGATAATATAACTATTATCAAAGAAATTAAAATAAATTACTATATTATTTTATTGCTAATATTGACAGTAGATTGTTTCATAGATATTACTGTATTTGACAAAACATTTAAAATTAAAAATATATATCTTTCATTCTAAATATATATCTTTCATTTAAATTGAAAGATGTATACAGTTGTCCCTTGACAATCCAGGTATGGGACCAAAGGGGTGTCAGATTACTGAAAGTGATTACATATTTGGCATTGTTTTGCTAGCAGTAGCCTACAATATTCCCTACTCCAATTGTTCGAACAGAACTGCTCATGGAAAACACACGAAATGTGTGTCATCGTGTAAGAATTGGGTGGATGAATTCATGTCATGACATGCTTCTATGCAACTAGACACGTAACAGGGACGGGGACTGCGGTGACCTTGACGAGAGGTGTGTTGGACTACTGAGCATGTTGGATTACAAAATGTTGGACTATCAAGGGACAACTGTAATTTGTTCTAGCATTTAATTGCATTGTATGTTTTATTTCCAAATGATATTGTGTAGGTCTATGCCAATTTTTGGAATAGTATTTATCATGTTTGGAATTTTTATAACAATTTCTATATACAAAAAAAAAAAAAAAAAAAAACT
>NW_019384447.1:141663-170549 GCF_000671375.1 Centruroides sculpturatus | reverse complement strand
AAAAAAAAAAAAAAAAAAGAACTGAAGACAGAGTCTATCAAAATATTCACCCTTTTATTCACTTCCACAATCCAGTTATTTTTTATTTTAATTAATATTAAAATTGCCATTTAGTGAATTTTATGAATTTAACAATAATTTTATAAAAATTCCACTAAGCAAATATTCTGAATTTTATCAGTTTTATTAACTAAATAATAATATTTTATATAGAAGTTTTGATTTCTGTATTGTCATAACTTATCACACAGTCACATTATTTCTGATATTAAATTTTAAGATTATTCTCATAAATCTATTCTGAATTTTATTTTAATTATATTTTGGAACAAAACCATAAATGGTTAACCATATCACATTCTGTTTTCAATAAAAAATGTATCTGTTTTAAAATATTTACTGCAATATTAAATACAATCTATTTTAAGGTGGTATATAAGGAAATATAATATGTGGTAAAATTGCTGTTTTTTAATCTATCATGTGCACAATGATTTCTAAGATAAATCTTAACATCAGTTTACTAAATGGCTTTGTATAATATTTTCCAATTAGATACAGTACATCACATGAAATGTTTTGAAAACACAAAGAAAATGCATTTTTCTGTATGTCTATTTTAACTTTGAATTTAAGTAAAAATTAAGTTTTAACTCAGAAATAGCCTACAAGAATATTATAAAATATTTATAAATTTTCATTTTTATTTAAATTAGTAAAACAATTCATAGAATATGATAAATTTGTATTATCTACATAGTTTTAATTCAAATTTGTCACACTATAATAAATGCTATATAAATGTAATAGTATAAACAACTTTCCCATTTATTTATATTCAAGATATGTTATCATAAAAGTAAATGTATTTGTGAAATAAACAAAAATATAAGCATGTTTTAAGAGAGAATTCTTAAAAATATATTCTCTTGGTTTATTTTGAAATCTTGCATTTTAATTTTATTATTTCATTTCGTATCAAATAAAATCAGTTAAAATTATTATAATACATAAGCTTACATTACACCTTTAACAGGTGGTTAACGATGAGTAACTGTTTTGACAGTTATCTACTGTTAAAGGTATATTGTTTACTTTAGTAAGTTAACTGCAGTAGCTAGTTTGACTATATACAAGTACATGAGATTTTCTTGATTTCTTAATATTTTGTAGTAGTAATTTAAAAAAAATTAGATAGCAGTATATATGATAATTCAATATTATATAGTACAGAAATAACACAGGAACTAGAGGAAGAGCTTAAAACATAAATAAATTAACAACATATTTTTAATAAACAATAATATTTTCAATCCAGTTGATGGACTTTTATTAGTTGTAATCAAACAATATAAAAAAATAGCTATTTATTAAAAATACCTGCTGGAGTAATTTTTAAGATGTGAATTTATTTCTATTATATTTAATAGTATATTATTTCAGAGTAATATCACAATTTAAAAACAAATTTGAAATTATTAAAGCATTAGTGTTTCAATAATTAAACAATATTTTATACTTTTTTTATATAAAATTATATTAATTTTATATTATTGAATTAATTAAATTTGAAATATTAATAGTCTAATTTTTATTTAGATAAATTATTTTCCATTAGATTAATTAAAAGTAATTGATTTCTGTTATAAGTATTAACATCAGTTTTTATCAAGTCTTATTATTATCAGTGATAAACAGATCAATGATAAAATTAATCAGTGATGATGAAATGACTGACTTTCTTATTAGGTTTTCCAATAAATTTTGCATTAATAATTACACACTGTATTTGAATGATTTTAAGTTTTATTTAATTTTTATCTGCCTGATTTTATTGAAGAAAAATTTATATTGAATTTTTTGAATCTCTTCTCTAACCTTTTTCTAAATTAAAAATTATTATTATTGATGATGATTTGCTTTTTTGTTTTTGTCTAATAACAAATGTTTCTTTTCAAAAATTTTAAATGTTATTTTTAAAAAATTGATTATATTATTGTATATGAACAAATATAGAAAATATTTGGGTAAACAAGATTTTTCTGTAACAAATTCTAAATATGAAATGTAGAATGTGATGATAAAATTTCATTTTAAATATTTTATAATTGAAAAATGCGTTTTTCATACCATAAGTTCTTCCAATATGTTGATTATCACGTATTGCTCTTTCATGTAATTCGTCACATGCTCTGTTACACTCTTCTATATAAACTTTAGCTAAAGAACATCTCCTGTTTGCATTATCACACTTTTGTTTGTTTGAATAAAACCAATCCTTTTCCGAATATTGCGGTAATTTCATAATTCCACAGTGTACGGATGGCATTCGCGTCAACATTTTATCAGTTTATGGATTTTGTAAATAAAAATAAAATAGAGCATTTAATAGAACAAATTCAAAAATCTTTATATCACTATAGCAACGTGGATTATATTGTGACGATCAGGTGATATATAATTGTCACATTTCATTGGACAGGAAAGAAGGTGTGACGTGACGGATGAAATGACGATACGGAAAATCCTAACTAGTCATTGGTTAAGAAATGGGTGTGCTTAAGAAATAACCAATCAGTCTTAGACTTTACATAATACTGTAACTATCGATTATTGAACGTAACTTGTCATTGGCCTCGGGAAGTGTATGTTCAGTGGTACGATAAACCAGATTCAACCAATTGATCGTGACGACAACATTAACGTCAGAGGTCGCTTCAGGGTGTTTCGTAATGGCGAAAGAGGAAGGAGTGAGTGAAGTGAAGTGTTGTATTTGATATTAGCTTAAGCAATAAAATCAAAATAACAAAATGGATTCTGATCGTAATCGATTTAGAAATCCTTTTGGAAGACCATCCATGTCCAACACGGGTGCAGCTTTTTCTGTCCTTCCATCTCAGAAAACTTTTAAGGGTATTTTAGCAGGTAATGTTTATTTCTGCAATATTTTTTCTTTTCGTTTATTTTAACATCACATTCTGTTTTCAATAAAAAATGTATCTGTTTTAAAATATTTACTGCAATATTAAATACAATCTATTTTAAGGTGGTATATAAGGAAATATAATATGTGGTAAAATTGCTGTTTTTTAATCTATCATGTGCACAATGATTTCTAAGATAAATCTTAACATCAGTTTACTAAATGGCTTTGTATAATATTTTCCAATTAGATACAGTACATCACATGAAATGTTTTGAAAACACAAAGAAAATGCATTTTTCTGTATGTCTATTTTAACTTTGAATTTAAGTAAAAATTAAGTTTTAACTCAGAAATAGCCTACAAGAATATTATCAAATATTTATAAATTTTCATTTTTATTTAAATTAGTAAAACAATTCATAGAATANTGGTTTTACCCCTTCAAAAAAACTAGAAAAATCAAGGAAAAGTACAGGTTACTTTATATAAAAAAATATAAGTCAGTTATCAAATTAATTGGTGTTAAAATTGAATTTAAAGGTTCTTTTCAAATTTTTCCTGTAATTTCTTATATGTTCTGATAATTTTTTGTAACATTGATTTTTAAAAAATTATCAGAACATATAAGAAATTACAGGAAAAATTTGAAAAGAACCTTTAAATTCAATTTTAACACCAATGGCCAAGTGTTTTCGGTCCCTGAACACTGGGAGTTTGGTCGTGGGTTTGCACTGGGCCAGCTGTGTGGAGTTTTCTGGGTTTTCTCCACATTTGTAATGCCCGAATAGGGGCCAGTTACCTTTAAAAAGACCTCCCGGAAGGCATCTTCCCTAGGCGGATTGCCCAAATGTTGCATTGCCATAACTTAATAAAACAAACAAACATACTTTAGAAGATTATTGTTTTATATCATTTATTTTTACAATAAGGCATGTATTATAGAATAATTTCCAGAAATTTACCTTAATTACCAACTATGTTAAAATTATTTTCTATAATCATTCCTTTTTGGCATAAATTATTTTATAATATGGAAGTTTTATGTAGCTTACTATGTATTTAAATTTCATTAAAGGAACTATTTTTGTTGTTATAAAATATATACATTTTGAAAATTAGCTTTTTTAACTATAGTTTTTAATATATGTGAGTTATTTTCCTCTAATTTATAACCTGTTACCGGCATGAAATAATTAAATTTAATCTTTTATTTCATATTATATAGTCAATCTTAATACTAATACATTTATTACAATAATTTATTTGCCTTCATAAAATAATAAATTTTCCTGCTTTGAAATAGTCAAGGCTGTTGTTGATAAATTATAAGCACATGCATAGTTATTGTACTGTGTATTCATATACTGCATTTATAATTTTTTTTAAGTTATTTGTTGCCATTACAGTTATTAATGCTTTATCAAATATATTCAAAATAGAGCTATATTATATTAATATTTAATTCAATAACCTTATGAGAAGTTAATGCTTTTTTAATTTATATTAAATACTAATTTTAAATTTTTTGTAAATTAAATTAAATCTTTAAAAATTTTGGTATTTTAATCAGAATTTAAAATGCTTGAAATTGACAGGTATTTTTTTATTAAAAACAATTTTCCATTTTTGTTATTTTTATTTTACACTTTCACATATATTTCAGCTAGAAATTTAAGGACATTTAAAATAATATTGACCTGATTTCAATGAACTTTTGTCACGATTTTTCCTTCTATAAAATGCAAGGCTAAATTTCTTCATTTTTGCATTTTCATATAATTTTCAATTTGAATATGAATATAAAGTTAAACTAGCCACTGCTGTTAACTTAATAAATCAAGCAATATACTTTTTAATAGTTTGTAATAGTTTAAAGAAATGTAAGCATTTTCAGCCTGTTTAATGGACCATCTGATGTAATTGGATGTAAAAGAAATGCTAGTGAGAAATAGGAAAGATGGGATTGAGTAAACCAAGGGAAGAAGGGTTTTAAGGTCAGTGAATAGTGTGAAAGATTGAGGAGAAACTGCTAGGTAGGAGAGAGGAAGTCCTTGCTCCTGCATTCCTCTTATGTTCTTTTATACCTGAAGAGGACTTGTTAACCAGGTTGAAAACCTATTTAACGAACTGTCCTGGTTTCCCAAACTGTTAAAGGTATATTGTTTGCTATATTTTTAAATATGTTGTTTGAAGTTAGAGAAAAATTGACACTCAACTATAATATTTTATGAAATACATTGTTTGGAAAATTCACTAACATTAATTTTATTTTATATGTAAAGATATTAGAGTTAATGATTATTACAAAAAACATAGAAATTTTTTTTTATCAAACATATGTTTAAAACACCATTAAACTAGGAAAAATAAGGAAAATATATTAAAAAATATAATAATAATAATAAGGAAGATAATAATCCTGAAGGTAACTTTCCTCAAAAGAAAATAACTTTTACTTAGTTACATAAGAACAGAAAATTTGAATATTTAATCTGAATTTGCTTTATACATACTTCAATCAAAAGGTTTTTTCAAATTAAGTCTTACTAGAATATAATTTAAGGCTTTTGATTGTTTATTAAGTCATTTCAATCTACTAAGAGGTGTTTTAACCCTCAAAATGCTTTATTTAAAGTTTTGAACTTCATTTACCAAATTTCCAAACTCCAGTTTATTTTTAATATTGGCTAGTGGTTTTTATCATTATCCTTCTCTAGAGTTTGCATCAATATCTTTCTAGTTGATTCTAATGTTTTTATTATTTGCATAAATAGTTAAGATTTTATTTTCATTATTTATTTTCTTTTATAATAATGTCAGTTTTAGTCAGAAAAACATGCTTTAAAAAATGTGTAGGCTTTCTAACACCTTGAAAATATTTAAAACATTTTAAGAAATTGAATTATTTTTTAAAATTAAATCAACTGGTATTGAAATTATATTTTAATAAAAATGTATAGTATATCAAAATTAGAGGACAACTTTTCTTGCACATTATTCATTTACTATAAAATGACAAGATTTAAAAAATTATTAAACTGATGGTTGGAATAACTCCAAAAAAAAAAATGAATAGTAGTCAGAAAAAAGATATATACTTTACATTACTACATTTGCAAATATAAAACTGTGTTTATTATTATTATTTTTTTTTTTTGTTTAACTTAAATTTAAATTATAAAATTATCCATCTAAATTTTGTTTAACTTAATTCTTAAAAGAATTAAGTTAAACAAATATAAAAAATAATAACTATTGAAAAATGTCTACAAATCCATTTAATATAATTTTTATTTATTGGGTTAAATAAATTTTATCTATTAAAAAAAAACCAAACGTAATAAGATTGTAATTATGTATTTGTGCATGGATAATTTAGTCAATAGATATTTTTCTTATAGTAATTATTTTTAAAATTAGTATTTTCCTTTTTGTTTAATTAATATTAGATCTCATTAGAAATTGTGATCAAACCTTGTAAATTGTACAAGTGGAAGAAGAAGCCTAGAACATCTCAGTTTAAAAAAAGATCTGTTATGCATCCCACAAGAGATTACTTCAGACGTCTAGTGTCTTTAAAAAAAGGTAACAGGTTTTTAAAGAAGAAATGGCAGATCTCATTTGTAAATCAGGTTTATCTTTTTTTGACCATAAGTCTGCCTGAAGAAAGATTTGCTCACTCTCAAATAAGATTTAGAGGAGTCTTTTCTGTGGATTTACAACAGCAACAAGAAGCTAAGAAAAGTTTTAGTCAACACTGACTATGAGAAAGAAAGATAACCCATCATCTGCAAAAAACAAAAACAAAAAAGTGCATTTTTGTAATTATTTTAAAGATGGAGGAGAAGAATCATGGTCAGTTCTGGGTGGCTTGATGATTGGAAAGGATGAGACAATTGAGTGTAATTGGCAAGAAGTTGTCAGCCATCATAGAAGAGATAGCAGTGCCTTAGACAAAATTATTGAAAAATTAAGTTAAGTTTACAATTGCAATGAAACTGGGTTGAACTGTAAAACGTTACCAACAAAAACATTTGTTTCAATAGAAAAAATCAGCTCCTGACTTTAAATGATGCAGAGATTAATGGATTTAGCTTGTTCAAACAAATCAAATTACCACAAACTTAAACTCCTTGTTATTGGCAAATCAAAAAACTAAGATATTATATTATATAACTATATTTAAAATATTAATGCAAAATTATCTTGTTAAGTATTCCAACCAAAAAATTACATAGATAGATTCCTTTTTATGTATGAAATGGATCCATTAAAATTTTGTTTTAAGCATAAAGCAATTTTTGGATGAAAATAATCTTCTAAATAAGGCACTCTTGAATTTGAATAATGCCTTGGTTTATCCAGCTGGTTAGTAGGGATATTCATATTCTTTTATTACCTCATAATGTAACACCTGTCATTCAGAACTTGATCAAATGCCTGGATAACCAGTGCCAATTAATGAAATATCTGATGGAAAGTTTAGAAAATGACCAAATTGTAGTTCAAAGCCTAAAAACATTAATGTAATTTACTGGTTGACAGAATTTTGAAAGGACGTTAAGGAATTAATGCTTGTTAAAAACTGGAATTTTTATTTTCATTAACCAAAAGGAAATTAAAATAACTCCTAAAGAAACCTCTCTTAGACCTTGCAAACAGTCTACTGATTATTAAGGATCAAACTGAAAATGGCATTGATGAATGGATGAATAATGAACAGAATAGAATATTGACGAGGATGACTTGCACACGAGTTTTCTCATACAGATGGTCTAAATGCCATCAAAACAACACTTTTGTATTGGACAGCAGGAAGTGAAAAGCATCTACTGATATTTTGATGCTGAGGCAACTGCAGAACATTGCAACAAAGAAGCAAGAAACTGCTATAAAACAAAAATCTTTTAAAGGACTTTTAAGAAAATTTGACAGAACATGTATTTCAAAATTATTTGTTTTTGTCACCTTTTATCACTTTACTTTTAACTTCTACCTTATGTGATAAACTATTCATATTAACATGTAACTATAAAAATGCATATTTTTATTTGTAAAATTATTGTATGTATTAGCTGCATAATAGATAATGTAAATGCTGTAAAAACTATTGTTATATATAATTAAATTTACTAAGGACTATGACCTGCACAATGATTTTAATGTACCCATGTTGAATGTTTAGAAAGTACAAGAATAAATAATTTTTAAAATGTGTTAGATTGGTCATTTGGTGTATTAAAGATACATAACTTACATAAGATAACCTTTATAGTTATATAGCCAATCTTACTCATTTTCACTGGGTGCAAGAATTAGGTCCCCCTCTTCCGAAACTAATTAGAGAATTTATAGATGGTTCTAAAAATATATTTGATTTCCTGCAAAATGCAAAAAGCCTCATCTAAAATAGTACAGTAGAAGCCAAGTTCTTCAGGGTAATCCTTAACCCTCTCCCTTTCCCCCATGGGGGAGAATGTTTAAAAATTCCTTCTTAGTGTACATTCTCATGATGTATCCTAACTGTGTACCAAATTTCAACTTTCAACTCCTAACTGTTTGGACTTTGCACTTATTATTATCAACCATCTCGATTATAAGATTAGTTTCAAAACTTCACAACAGCTTTAGGACCCAACACACATGCTAAGTCTCAAAAGCTACTAGTTATGAACCAGATAAAAAAGTATTAACAAATAAACAACAAAATTTAACTAACTGAAATATTTATTTGTTATAATCACATTATTATTTTATTTTCCATTAGAATTTATTTGTTAGTTTTCTGATATAAATTAAAAAGTTAAATAAGGTAAACTTTAAGCATTTGTAATTACTTAAATTATTTGACACAAGATATTGAATTAATAAATTGCAAATTCAATTTTGATCCATCTTCAGAAAAAGGTCTGCCTTCACTGTACTAAGTTATAAAAGATTTATGTGGTATCTTTTAAACCTTTTTATATCTGTAATTATTTAATCTGAAATGGCTGTATTTGTTTTATCCAAATTTTCAGTTATTAGAGGTAGCATCAGTTCACATTATCTTGGATAATTAGATTATATGATTTGAAAAATTTTATAATTTTGTAATATTTCATGACACTAATTCAATTGTATTTACAGTAGAACCCCTTTAGTCCGCCCTCGGCTAGTCCGTCACTCCGGTTAATCTGACCATGGTCGGAGTCGAGAAACTTGTCCTGACTCGTCAGTGACTCACCGTCCGTGGCGTTCTTCTGTGTTCGTTACAGTATATGTTTTACATTGTGTGTGTTTTCAACATGCCAGTGAAACATAAACACGTTACTCTTTCATTAAATGAAAAATTAGCAGTGCTACAAAGACTGGACAAAGGGAAGATTGTTTATTTTACTATTTTTCTGATAATCCAACCTTTTTTGCGTTCCGACCATACCCCCAGTCCCAAAGGTGACGGATTAGAGGGGTTCTACTGTAATTTGATGTTATATTTAAATTATATTACATTTCTAATCCCTTATTCAATAAAGTTAATTAAATAAAACATAGATTAGAATTATCTAAAAAAACTTTTAATAATTAAACTCTCAAATTATTACTTTACACTATTTTATTACTATTTCATAGCTGATTAAAATTTAAAGTCTCATAGATTAAAGCTTTTAAAAAATACTGGTATTTTATGTACTAGAAGAAAAGTATTTAATTTAACTGTAGATTTTATCTATGGATTCTTCTATTGTCCTCAGTTGATGTGGCAAGTGACCAGTATGGTTACATTTTCCAAATTTATTGGTCTAGAAGTGAAGATTGGACAAGGTTCTAGATAATGTAATTGCAATGCAACTGTACCGTAAGCAGAAGCTATACATTTGAATCCTGCTCTGGTTAAGTTTTTCTTCCACGTTATTCTAATTGTATTAATCAAGATAACAATTATCCACCTTTAGTTTAATTAATTAAATAGTTCACTTGTTAGAGTCCAATTCACATCTGTTGCAATGTTAGCAAACATACCTATGTTATGATGGTGTTTCTTTGCTGTGAGAACAAGAAATTATATCAGTACAACTGGTAGGAGCATGATTGCCTTTTTCACTGAAAAGGATGAAACTCCAAGATTGGAACTTTCTGCATGCACTTATGGTATCAACTTGCAAAATTCACTATTGATGCTTTAGACCAGTGTTTCCCAAACTATGTTCTGCAGAAGTAAATACATATTCTACGAAAAATTATAAAAATTACTATGATCTTAGAACATTTTTCTTGTTATAATTATTTCCTATTTAGTATTTATTTTGGCATTAGTACTTTCAACTGTTTTGTATTTGATTTTATCTTATAATACAATGACATATCTGATTGAACTTTAGCATAAATAATTTAGTACTGTATATATACTAAACAATTTTTAAGGATATTTCCTTTCTTGTTGGTATCACCAGCTATATTTCAATTAGAAAATTCTTGAATTCTGTAATGTTGCATCTGCAGTGTGTAATAATTACAGTTTAATTATGTTAAAATAAACAGTTAAACAAGTTTTAGTTAATCAGATTCTCCATTGGGAAATCTCAAGAAATATTTGTATTTTGACAGATGAAATTGGATAAAAATTGAATATCTAACACATTTCAGATCAATAAATTTTTTCTGCAAATAATCATTTATTGTAATGTTGAGTTTAAAATTTCTTATCCATATCTTTATTTCTCTCAGTGGAGAATGCTACAAATAAGATATCAGATATAAATATAGTATAATAATATAGAAAAAAAAGACATCAAACTTTGAATACTAATTTCTAGTAATTTATAATTAGAAGTCAGCTATTTTATATTTATGTTGGAGATCATAGTAACAATAGGATTAATTTATATTTAGATTCAAATAAAATTTTTTCATTCTAAAATTTAAATAAACTATAAAAGAAACATGTTCATAATAATGAAATAGTTCCACAATAGAAAGGAAAGAAATAACAGATATTTTCTTATAGGCTACTGCTGGAGCTGAAGTTCTATTCTCCTTTTACAGTATTTGATCAATTTACATAATAGTAATAATTTACAAACTATAAATTTACTTCATAATAACATAATAGTTCCACAATTGATGAACTTTTTATAGTTAATTTAGTAGTTAACATAGTTAAACATTCCAAAAATATCTTAAAAATTGTATTAATCATTTTAATTTCTAATGTATATTTGTAGTATTTTACTATTCAGCACTGCATTTCTCAGTAGTTATAGTTAATGTAGAATTTCAAATAAAACTATTGGTTTCCTCAACTTAGCAGTTTGTTTATTGAATTGTGAACATGGTACAAAGTTTCAAACAATTCTTTTAGAAATATTCAAACCATAAAAAAGTTATATCCATGTTAAAATTTTATTCTAAAAACTGTTTGTTGGACTGCAGTTGGAAAAATTGTAGACCTATAAATTCCCACTGTCTTCTGTCTGTTCTTCCTTAATCTCAAGAATGGTGTTAGATAGATGAAAGACAAGACTAAAATTGGAAAGTTTAGGGGCAGGAGGACCCAGTTAACTATATATGAACTTCCAGTCTTGACTGGAAGTCACATGACTTCATTTCAAAAATTTTCCTCTCAACAAAGTTACATAAAAGATTGGCATGACTCTGTTGTTGTCAGGAAAAATACGATGTACAGAGACATGACACTACTAATTTCAGATGGAGAATATATATTTTAAATTAAATACATTATGAATATGATTAAAAATTGGATCCTGGCATTGTGATGTCACAATAAATAATTGCCCGTTTTAATTTAAGATATTGTGCTCTACTGTAACAGTTTTATACACAGAAAAAGCTTAATGAAGTTTCAGTGAATTAAATTACTAAATTTTTAAAGATAAATTTTAAATTAGTTCTGTAGTGAAATATCTTTTCTGTTCATTGTCAATTAACACTCCTAAACCTTATAACTCCAGTAATAAACATTTAATATCAAACTAACGTTTTTGACCGTACATTCGATCTTCTTCAGGTTTAAAAACCATTAGATTCGAACATGTGAATGCATAAAATTATTTTAAAAAATTAATTTCAAATTAATTCTAAAATTATTTTCAAAAAATGGAACAGTACCACCGTAATTTAAAAGAATAAAAAGTTATGCATGTGCATTGCCATGTCGACGACATGTTAAATGTGATACATACTTTCCTATAACGACCTATACGTGATCCATACGTTGACATATATATAATGACATAAATACGATACATACGTTCCTATAGTGACATATATAAATACATCAAATGGAAGTGTGGCTTATAACCGTTAGTGTGGGGATTGCCAGTTCATTCATAGCAGTATTTCCAAGCATGTGACACATTACCAGCATCATTAGAGTTAATGCAATTGGTGCGTAACCCGGCCTTGTAAATTTCAAGTGCCTCAAGGTTTCGTAAGTGTTCTACACGGTGAGAAAATTTAATCAGTTTGGCCTCATGTAGGTCAGCTCTTATGCCGGGTTCAGTCGCATATGTTGAAGCAATGCAAACTGAAGTTTATTAGGTAATAAGTTCACATAGTAAGTTATCAGGTATACTGATCCTATATAAAAAAAACTAGTAGTATCTTACCATGTTTGTAAAATTTGTGTTCATAATTTGATACCAAAGGAGAGCAAGTCTTAACATGTTTAGTTTGGCAGTTGGTAAGTGGTGCAAGTTTTTGCGTGTTGAAGTAATTTCTGGTATCATGTTTAACAGTAATCAAGGCTTACTGTTCCAAATTTTATGTTGATCTGAAGAAATTGATTATCAAAATGTATGAATTATTGAAAGAAAATTATGGAAATGCTTCTTTGTCAAGAATTACAACATTTGAGTGCCACAGATGATTAAGAGAAGGGAAGAATTGCTGAATGATGATGAAAAGTGGCTATCCATAAACATTAAAAATGAGCAAATCTGCTGCTCTCATCCAGAAACTGTTAACTGAGGACCAAACTGTAGGGATATGAATGGTTGAGTAATTGACTGGAATCAATCAATCAAACTAGATACATTTTAACTTAAGATCTTGGCAAGAGAAAAGTTTGTGCATGTTTTGTTTTTCACTTGCTGATGGTGGATGAAAAAATGGATGTGTTGTTTCAAGAATTTGTTAACATGGATGATTTGGATGAAAATTTTTTGAAATTGATTGTCTCAGGAGACAAAACTCGGTGTTTCATGTACACTCCTGAAAGAAAACAATAAAAAATAGTATGTGGTGTGTGTGAGTATGAAAAGACCCAAAAGCACAAAGTAAGAATGCAAGAATTTCACATCAAGACAATATTCATTATTTTTCTTGATTTTTCAAGGATTCACAAAGAATTTTTTTTTCTGAAGAATGGCCCATGAGTGGAAAATACTACATTGTGTGCTTGACAAGCTTCTGAGTTGCATTTGTTAGGGGTAGTCTCAATTCCAAGAAAAGTTGTCTTGGTTATTGCTCCAGTTCATTCATTAGCATTTGATAAGTTTTTGCTAAAAAAGAAAAAAAGCATTATGCTTCTACATCTCTTAATCTCTAGATCTTTAGATCTTGATTCAGCAGACTTTCCTACTTCTTAAGCTAAAATTAAAATTGAAAGGCTATTATTTTTGATGTACTATTCATTCAATAAAGTATGACTGGAACTAAAGGCTGTTTCAGAAAAGGGCTTTTCTCAGCAAGTTTTAAATTGTTGTACAACTATGAAAAAGCATGATTAGATAGCAAAGAGGACTACATTGAAGGACAACTATCAAAAAATTACTGTATATCATTTTCTGTATTTCTATAATAAAATCACTCTGTATATGTTGTGACAATAAAATTCCCAATGTAAGCTAAGCCTGAGTTATATAGCCATTGATGATCTAAATATCCAGATTATTTTTGAGTTTATACATAAAGTTAAAAGTAATGAGATTAAAAAGAAATGGTTAAACCATCATCTTGTACTAAGATTAATTCTAATTAATCTTACTGTTGAAGTTTAATGTAATAATTTAAGAAAATTCTGGAGGAACAGATTGTCTGTCTTAAACTAGCAACTTCTGCTCATAGGTTTGAGTTCTGCTCTGGTCTGATCTTTTCTTCCAAAATTTTCTAACTTAATAATTTAAATTTCAAATTAAATTTTAATTGTTAGTAGTTAAAATTAGTGCAAGGTGACGGCCTAACTGCTTAACTGTGTAAAAATTGTATTGTTTATTTTTTGATTGAAAATTGTTAAGACAATAAATTTTTTAATTGGAGTTTTTCCTAAGAACATTAAACATCTAAATGTGTTCAAATTTTTCTTAGTTTCTCTTGGGAGATATAAATATTGGAAAGTAACAGAAAATTTTAGACATCAAACTCAAATGCTTTCTGCATTCCATATGAACAAATCATTTAGCTAGATTTGAAGCAGTAGATCATCTATGCATAGGAAACTCAGAAGAAAATTAATTTGATTCAAAAAGATTTTAAACATTTTTTAATATTGTTTTCCAAATTATATGCTTCTAAAGATAAGAGAAATTTTAAAACATACATAGGTTTTTAATGCTCATATAGGTTGCAGTTAAAAGCATTAAATTGATTTATCTTTGTAATAATCAAATATTTACAGAAATTTATTTTATTGTGCTGCTTATAAAAGTACTTTCAAATGCATTCATGTTTCTATATTCAGTTTTCTAGTATTTGTAATTTGTTGTTCTCTACTTCCTGTTAAACAGGTTTTCTTTTTCTTATATGGTATGGATGACTTATCGTGTAATTGAATGAGATTTTATATAGAACAAGTTGTTTTTATTGATAAAAATAACTGCATAGCTGTATAAAATTGTATTTCTGTACTAGTAAATATCTAATTGATTTCATTCCTGCTAATTATTGTACTATTTTTACCAGATTTATTTATTTATTTTTTTGAAGAAGTCAACCTATAAGTAGAAATTCTTTATGTAAATTATGCAGTCAGATTTGAACATATTCTATAAAATTTATCAAAGAATCTAATTTGTTTTTGATATTTAATACTCATTAATATTTTATTTTTTCACTTTCTAGGATGACTCATAAAAATAATCGTTCATTATTGATTCATAACTCAAAATGACTTTATTATAAGTCTGAGAAAATATTAATACATTGTCTGTAAAATTATATCAAAGTATTCATTTCAATAAATTTTATATTTTCTCTATTTAAATAAAACTTTGTTGTTTAATAATTGGGTTGCAATTTTAAAAAGTTGCAGACCTGTAAATTCCCTCTGTATGTCTGTCTCTTTTCTTAATCTTAAGAATGGTATTAGATAGATGAAAATCAAGACTAGATATGGAAAGTTTAGGGTACAGGTTCTCAAACTTATTTCAACCACTGCCCACTTTGAGATTAAAAAAAATCTAGTGCCCCCATATTTTTTAACTTACCTTTTTACATTACCATCTATTGCGTATCTTAAAAACAATTATTGCAAATATGTTGTTTAAACATGAATTATTATATGGATAGGATAGATAGGGTGTGACCCATATCCTATTTCTGAGATCAAAGAATGTTTCAATGAGAAGAAATAAAACTCATATTTAATCACTGAGCCTTCTACTGTCCCCCTGAAAACCTCCAGCGCCCACAATGCGGCATTATCGCCCACTTTGAGAAAGGATGGTTTAGGGGCAGAAGGCTTCAATTAACTATATATGAACTTCTGGTTTAGACTGGAAGTCCAGTGATTTTGAAATAACAATTCAAAAATTTTCCCCTGAATGGAGTTACATAGATGATCAGCTCTGTTCTCATATTCTGTTATCATCAGGAAAAGTATGATGTACAGAGGCAAGACACCACTAATTTGAGATCAAGAACATATATTTTAAATCAGTGTTTCTCAACCTCTAAGGAATCATGGCCCTCTTCAGTAAAACCGTTATGTAGTATTGCCCCCTTCACTACAAAATTCTGATGCCGAGGGCCAAGGCTAATGCCAAATTCGTACTGCATTGAATAGACTAGTGACTAGTATAATGTTGTTTGTTTAATTATTGTATGATATAACAAATAAAATATCTAATTATTCTTAATATAATGTTTTACTATATCACCCAGGAAATTGTTTTTCGCCCCCAAAATATAAATTGTTACTAATCGCCCCCNTATAATGTTATTTGTTTAATTATTGTATGATATAACGAATAAAATATCTAATTATTCTTAATATAATGTTTTACTATATCGCCCAGAAAATTGTTTTTTCCCCCCAAAATATAAATTGTTCCTAATCGCCCCCCTCAACATGGAAAAACGCCCACATGGGGGCAATATCGCCCCCATTGAGAAACACTGTTTTAAATTAAGTAAATTAAGAATATGATTTTAAAAATTGAGCTTGGCATTGTGATGGGTGCAATAATTTTTGCTTATTTTAAAATATAAAATGTGTACAAGCTTTGCACTTTATTTTATTGCTAATAATGTCCTTAAATTGACTGCTTAATAAATTAACTATGATTATCAAATTAAAAAACCATAATTAATCAGAAATTAGATTTGTAGATCCAGTAAAATCTATGTTAGATTTTCTCATAATATATTACATAATATAAGCTTAAAAGAAAATAATAAGAATTTTAATTAAATTTGAAATTTAAGAATTTCATATGTTAGCTATCTTAAGTGGTATAAAATAAAACTTTTAATAATTAAACTCTCAAATTATTACTTTACACTATTTTATTACTATTTCATAGCTGATTAAAATTTAAAGTCTCATAGATTAAAGCTTTTAAAAAATACTGGTATTTTATGTACTAGAAGAAAAGTATTTAATTTAACTGTAGATTTTATCTATGGATTCTTCTATTGTCCTCAGTTGATGTGGCAAGTGACCAGTATGGTTACATTTTCCAAATTTATTGGTCTAGAAGTGAAGATTGGA
Organism: Centruroides sculpturatus; assembly: GCF_000671375.1. NCBI lineage: Eukaryota > Metazoa > Arthropoda > Arachnida > Scorpiones > Buthidae > Centruroides > Centruroides sculpturatus. The sequence continues at coordinate 153,693 of NW_019384447.1, read as the reverse complement.
CAAGGTTCTAGATAATGTAATTGCAATGCAACTGTACCGTAAGCAGAAGCTATACATTTGAATCCTGCTCTGGTTAAGTTTTTCTTCCACGTTATTCTAATTGTATTAATCAAGATAACAATTATCCACCTTTAGTTTAATTAATTAAATAGTTCACTTGTTAGAGTCCAATTCACATCTGTTGCAATGTTAGCAAACATACCTATGTTATGATGGTGTTTCTTTGCTGTGAGAACAAGAAATTATATCAGTACAACTGGTAGGAGCATGATTGCCTTTTTCACTGAAAAGGATGAAACTCCAAGATTGGAACTTTCTGCATGCACTTATGGTATCAACTTGCAAAATTCACTATTGATGCTTTAGACCAGTGTTTCCCAAACTATGTTCTGCAGAAGTAAATACATATTCTACGAAAAATTATAAAAATTACTATGATCTTAGAACATTTTTCTTGTTATAATTATTTCCTATTTAGTATTTATTTTGGCATTAGTACTTTCAACTGTTTTGTATTTGATTTTATCTTATAATACAATGACATATCTGATTGAACTTTAGCATAAATAATTTAGTACTGTATATATACTAAACAATTTTTAAGGATATTTCCTTTCTTGTTGGTATCACCAGCTATATTTCAATTAGAAAATTCTTGAATTCTGTAATGTTGCATCTGCAGTGTGTAATAATTACAGTTTAATTATGTTAAAATAAACAGTTAAACAAGTTTTAGTTAATCAGATTCTCCATTGGGAAATCTCAAGAAATATTTGTATTTTGACAGATGAAATTGGATAAAAATTGAATATCTAACACATTTCAGATCAATAAATTTTTTCTGCAAATAATCATTTATTGTAATGTTGAGTTTAAAATTTCTTATCCATATCTTTATTTCTCTCAGTGGAGAATGCTACAAATAAGATATCAGATATAAATATAGTATAATAATATAGAAAAAAAAGACATCAAACTTTGAATACTAATTTCTAGTAATTTATAATTAGAAGTCAGCTATTTTATATTTATGTTGGAGATCATAGTAACAATAGGATTAATTTATATTTAGATTCAAATAAAATTTTTTCATTCTAAAATTTAAATAAACTATAAAAGAAACATGTTCATAATAATGAAATAGTTCCACAATAGAAAGGAAAGAAATAACAGATATTTTCTTATAGGCTACTGCTGGAGCTGAAGTTCTATTCTCCTTTTACAGTATTTGATCTCCATTGGAACTATTATAATAATTAATTTACATAATAGTAATAATTTACAAACTATAAATTTACTTCATAATAACATAATAGTTCCACAATTGATGAACTTTTTATAGTTAATTTAGTAGTTAACATAGTTAAACATTCCAAAAATATCTTAAAAATTGTATTAATCATTTTAATTTCTAATGTATATTTGTAGTATTTTACTATTCAGCACTGCATTTCTCAGTAGTTATAGTTAATGTAGAATTTCAAATAAAACTATTGGTTTCCTCAACTTAGCAGTTTGTTTATTGAATTGTGAACATGGTACAAAGTTTCAAACAATTCTTTTAGAAATATTCAAACCATAAAAAAGTTATATCCATGTTAAAATTTTATTCTAAAAACTGTTTGTTGGACTGCAGTTGGAAAAATTGTAGACCTATAAATTCCCACTGTCTTCTGTCTGTTCTTCCTTAATCTCAAGAATGGTGTTAGATAGATGAAAGACAAGACTAAAATTGGAAAGTTTAGGGGCAGGAGGACCCAGTTAACTATATATGAACTTCCAGTCTTGACTGGAAGTCACATGACTTCATTTCAAAAATTTTCCTCTCAACAAAGTTACATAAAAGATTGGCATGACTCTGTTGTTGTCAGGAAAAATACGATGTACAGAGACATGACACTACTAATTTCAGATGGAGAATATATATTTTAAATTAAATACATTATGAATATGATTAAAAATTGGATCCTGGCATTGTGATGTCACAATAAATAATTGCCCGTTTTAATTTAAGATATTGTGCTCTACTGTAACAGTTTTATACACAGAAAAAGCTTAATGAAGTTTCAGTGAATTAAATTNTAAGCGTATTAGGGGGTCTACTGTATATATATTTAAAACACTAGTTGATGTATTTTGTTTTTTTAAACACTTCAATATATTTTCTAAATTTATTCTGGATATGAATTATATTCAATTAAATATATGTGAAATATGAAGTTATTATTGGCATTTTAAAAATTTAGTCTCCAAATTAAGTTTAAGAAAATATTAGAGCTGAAAAGGATTGTATAAAGTTTAAAGTAACTAGACATTCTGAATTAGGAAGGACAGTCATGCTTTTCTATGCTGTTTCAAAAAATGACATGCTTTTGGACTATTTTATTATTATATTCAAAAATAGTCAATATTCATTCCATGAGTTTTAAGTCTTAAGATGAATTACATACAAATTATATCATAAAAATTTTAATATTCAATTTATGAAAACAGTAGTCCAATTGATGATTTACTGCCCAGTCTGGCAATGTTGTCTATTAGAAAACAGTGAATGTACATTACATGTAAGTGTCATGGTTGTGTGGATCATTTAAAATAGAGTATTGATGCTTTTAATTATCTGAGTTAAAAAAAAAAAATAATGAAAGCAAAGCTACATTCAACCAAATTTAACTGTTAATTGTCACTATCACTGTAGGTCATTATTTTGAAAACAAGCATATGGATAAGTGAAATGTTTATTAGTTGTTTATAACATGTCATCAATAATGTCCAAAAGCTGGAAAACCAATGTTCTTTGACTAGAATTCATTGTATGACTAGTGATATCACATCAAAGTGCATGTCTAATGTCTTGCTTTTTACATTTCAGGATGTGGTCACTTTAATATAATTAATATGAAATTAATTCTCATATTTAATGACAGCTAAATAACATTTCTAGCATTTTAAAAATTTCATAAATGCAATTAATTCTTTATGTAACATAGATAAAGTTTTATTGTATATAATGAATATTTAGTGTGTGCTCATAGAGTTTACCAAAATCTCAAATGACTTTGCAATATAACATTATAACTATAAATAAAAATATCTGATTCTGATGTGTAATCACAACTTAGCAAAACTGTTATTTGTCAAATCATTAACCATGCTTTTTGCTCTTAAATTCATATTATTCATTACATTTATTTTTACATAAAACATTAATTGTAAAAATTTAATTGTAATTAGGTTAATTCTAATGGAATTTTATAAAACTAAATAAATTGGTTTCTTGTATTTGATATGTTATAATATATAATTTTTTTTACAATTAATCTAGTTTTATATAAATGAATGTAATGAATAATATTTTGTGATAAGCAAAAATTATAATATAGTAAAATTCATTTTACATCTTAAATTATATTTATTTTTTATATAATTAAACTCTCTATTTGTTAGTGATGCTCTTTTCAGTAAGTATTTTAAAGGAAAAATCACAAATGGTGAAATTTTGTAAGAAAAGAGAGTAGTATCTATTCTATAAAATTTTACAATATCTATTTGTAATAATTTAGATTATATTGGTTGTTAGAGTTAATAAAGTAAAACATTATTATGTTTTATAATTATTGTCCAGTGTTTTTTTATAAATAAAATTTATCATTAATCTTAATAATTGCTGTCAATATAATTAAAGACTGCAGCCATGAAGACAAGAAAAATTCCCTTATTTATTCATAAAAGAAGGAAACTGTACAACAGCTGTTGTTTTGATGAGGAAGTTTAATTTCTCAATATACGTTTTTTACATTATTATCTAACAGTAAGTGAATATTAGTTGAAAGACAATACAAATACAGATACACATTAATGTCTATTGTCTTAAAAATTCTATATTTCTTTAGATGATATAGAATAAAAAATTAAGTTAATAATTATACTTATTTCTGCATATGCATTTTTTTATGCATTTTTTATTTATATAGAAATTTTCAAATATATTTCTTAGTAACTTAAAGAAAAATTCTGACATTGGAGTAAGATGATGATAAATTATCATTGGATAAGTATATGTAGAGAGAGATATCTTGTGTGTGTGATTCTGAGAATTTAACAATCAAATAACCTTAAATAATGAAGAAACCGATAATTTAATAGCAAGGTTGAGGCCAAAGTTTTAAATACAAAAATGTGTACGTCAGACATTCAGCACCGCTTTCCTGTAATCCTAGAAGTTTTACAATGGTGTTTGTAGAATCATGCTCAACATTTCAAACACCATTGTCAAACTTCTAGGCTTACAGGAAAGTGGCGCTGAACATCTGACGTACACGTTTTCGTGTTTAAAACTTTGGCCTGAACCTTGCTATTATGGGGAAAAAATTTGGAAAAAATGATTAGCCAATCAGCGACTGGCTTACGAGAGACCAAAGACAGTGACCAGAATACGGCCCTAAATCCTCTCCCTCTCCCCCGCGGGAGAATTTTGAAAAATTCCTTCTTAGTGTGCATTCCCATGGCATACCCTACTAAAACGCAGATAAAAACAAAATATCACATCTAAAATAGTACAGTAGAAGCTGTTTTTCTGGTTAAGCCTTAATCCTCTCCCTCTCCCCTCCGCCTAGGAATTTCAAAAAATCCCTTCTTAGTGCGCGTTTTCATGACATACCCTAACTGTGTACCAAATTTCACCTCTTTAGGTTCAGCGGTTTGCTCTGGGCGATGATGAATCAGTCAGTCAAGACAAGTAATTTTATATATTTAGATTGGTGTTTCCTGCCCCCAGGGTTTCCATCTGATCTTGTCTTTCATCTATCTAACTTTGTTCTCAAGATTAAGGAAAGACAGATAGATGGAGGATATTGCTTTCTGATCAAACAGTTAATACAGTGGTTAAGAGCTATTTTATAAGCAGTAACAGGTACAATCTTAATTGCTTTAGTTCCCAGCAATTTTTGATATTAATGTAATTAAACATAAAAAATACTTAAAACTGAAAAAAATGAAAGAAATGCATTAATTTTGAAGAAAAAGCTTCAAATTTTATTTTCCATTGTCTCACCTTTCTGTGAAATCTGGATGAGTCATTGTGTTTACAGCTTGCAAACAGCTGGTGTTGGATTTCCCGGGACATTCTCGTAGAAGTCTGGGGAGGCGAAGGGTTTAAAGTAGGGTGAATACTAGCTGGCCGTATATTTTTAAATATTTTTAAAAAATTAAAATTTTTATTGTGATTTCCAACCCCCCCCCGACTTAATTAAACGTATATATAATAAAATATATTAAAATTAAAAAATTAAAAAACTATTGGAGGTCGTTTTTGACATCAGAAACTAGCTTTAAATAACTTTACCGAAGTAAAATCCGTGCACTACAACTTTAGAACGATGAATTAAATTTGATAAAAAAATCACATTAAAAAACAATTAAGCGTTAATCGTGCGTCATTAAAGGTAAATTAAAATCGCGATAAAATTTTTTCGCGTGGGTAAAATTTTTGAAAAAATTTGGAGACCTAAAAAACATCCAAAAATTGAAGAAAAAAAATTTTTTGGGGGGCTGAAAGGACCGAGTTTTCTGTAACGCTATGTAACTTGCCCAAGTTATCTCGGGCGAGGAACTAAAGGGTTAATTTAATATCATATTGCAAATATGTTTGATACAATGTGGAAAATAATACATAGCAATAAAGAGATTTGTTTTAAAAACTGCAGATAAAATTTAAAATAAAAAAAAGCAAGTAATAAATTAAGTAAATAAGCACAAAAAAAAAAACCGGTTTCAGGAGAAAAATGTAAAACTTTCTGTAGTAAACATTTTCTCTTGCATTAAATGGTCATTGTCAAGCTAAAGATGTTTAAGAATAGAACATAATGTGATGGAAAAAATTTACTTAAAACATTAGAACAGCTTTTGATTGGTGGTTTTCATATGGTAATCCTGGTTGATGTAGAAGATCGATGTAAAATTAGATGTCAAAGAATGCCTTCCATGTGGGTAGAAGGAATTTGTTTTATTAAAGTTGATTGTCATGTTTTTTTCTAGTGACTTTGTATATTTCAAATCCAAACAAAAACATCAGAGATGTAAAAAAATTGCACCAAGTAAAAACTTGTGACAATTAGACAACAGTCAAAAGTGTTCTTAGGAGTTTTTCTTTGGTAAAGATAAGATTGGTGCTTGGAAATGCTTTATAGAAAACAATATTATGGGTAAAAATCTTGTGGATGCTGCTTCAGTGTGTCATGCTTATCTTTACCAAAGAAAATCTGTCTAATTGTCAAAGTTTATCACATCTTGGATATTTTTATTTGGATATCAAATGTTTGACGTTTAATAATTGTATTATTATACCAAGACATAAGATAATGATGTACAATTTGGTCGGCACTGCCAACTGAATACTTTCAATATTCATTTCAGTCAGCACCGATTGAATTCGTTGCTAATCAATCAATGCTTTCAATACATCATTTAGAAAAATTATTATAAAAAGTTTTTATTGGCATAAATTTGAGCTTTTGTTATTCTGAGTAACATTTTGAATAAAATTCATTAATTTCCATGCAATATCATCCTTAAAAACATTAAATTAAGCCATAAAACTAAAAATGATCTTTCAGTTATCAACCTAGAAGTTTCATGAGCACCTCATTGATAATGAGAAAAGCTTAAGTTTAAAATTTGAACTTTTTAGACCCAGTAGTTTTTTCTCTAAGAGCATCTGCAGTGCCGGATGAAGAAGAAAATAATCTCTTTTTGGTGATTTTTGTACTTTTAAATTGCTTATATTTTGGCAACCACTTTATAGAAAATCTTTAAATTTTGCACACTATCCAAGAAAACTGTTATCTTTTGATTGAGATATTCAGAATGTTAGACATTTGGGATCAGAGAATTTGACACCCAAAAATCAGCAACTCTGATTCCTGTATATATAGCCAGTCAGCGACTTTTCTACCTGGCAGGAAGTCATTACTGTGATTTTAACAGTTCAAATACTTATGACTTGTGGTTGGTATGTTTATATGATGCAATCGAAATGATTGAAATGAACCTCAATATTAGGGTTTGTGCCATATGTAGTTAGGGCTTTGGTTATAAGGGCGTTATTGATGAAAATCTGATGTTCTTTGATGTCTGTTGAGGACCCACCTCAAAGAAAATTGGATTTCTGTCAATAAAGGCCTTACAACCATAGCCCTGGCTACATACACCACTGATACTAATACTGAGGTTCATTTTGATCAAGCTTCCATTTTACAAATCAATCGCAAAGCACAAGTATTGAACTATTGGAAATATACAAAGCCACTAGAAGAGACATGACAGTCAACTTTAATGAAACAGATTTCTTTCTTTATTGTGAAAGTTCTTTGACATCTCCTAATTTTACATTGATCTCCTACATCTCCTAGAATTAACATGTGGAAGGCATCTACCAATCAAAGGTTGTTCTAATTTTTCAAGTATATTGTTCCATCACTTTGCATTCTACTTTTAAACATCTTCAGCCTGATGATGACCATTTAACACAGGAAATGTTTGCTATAGTAAGTTTTACTTTTTTCTGCTGGAATCTGTTTTCTTGTGCTTATTTACTTGAAATATATCCAGTTTTCCTGTCAATGAAGTAATTAATTTTAATTGTAATATTGTCTTAACAATGACTCTGACAATTTAACATTGGAGAATTGACTGACTATTGTTAATGACATTATGAAAATGTGTTTAAGCTTTCTGTGTAGGAAGTATTGATATAATATGATGCTGAGTGTCTTCTAGTGTCAGTTGTATTTGAGAGAGAGTGTACTCTTTTGACATCAGACACTGAACATCGAACATCAGAACATCGAAACATGTTTCTATAATAAAATGAATTACACTTCATGCCTACATTTAAATATGTAAAATAAATACACTTAAGTGTTGTGGCATTACTATTTGCAATTATTTAGAGCATAAAAGGAGCTCGCTAGTACTTTCAGTAGCATAAAGCTACCATCTTCAGGCAAATATCGAATACAAATATTTTTCAAATGATTAACTTTTGAACAAATTTATGAAAATAAGTGGTGTGTGTGGATGGAATACGGAAATTGAATTTAAGATAAAAGATGTTCTAAACTGTGAAAAGCATTGAGAATGTTAATATATTCCCAAAGATATAAAATAAGCAATTGAGTGAACAGTATGAACAAGCAAAAAAGAGAAATTTGAATAAGTTAAATTGGTTGAATAAAGTTATCCACAATTGTGGAATTTCAAGGGTTGGCATAACAACTCTCCTTGTTATCTCTTCTGAGAGTGCATGTTTTAAAGGGATTTGATACACACCAGATTTTTCATTCAGTTTAAGAATATCTTTGTCGTTGCACAATAGTCTTCTCAGTGTTGGTTGTGGTAATATAAAACCATTCTTTCTAAACAGGTGTGCTAATTTTAGTGAGATTGGGCCTAAACGCGATATCGGAGGATGTGGTATTTTTAGTTTCTCTTTGTTACTAAGAAAGGACTGCGGAAACAACTTGTCTTTGACACGATTTTGGAGAAAATGAAACTTAAACACAGAATAACCTGCATTTTGCATTGCTTTGGTGATAAGATAAGGTATGATCTCTGAATGAGAGAGCATAACTACACCCTTCCACCCAAGCATTGGTCAATGAGGAATTGCAACTTATCACCAAAGCAATGCAAAATGCAGGTTATTCTGTGTTTAAGTTTCATTTTCTCCAAAATCGTGTCAAAGACAAGTTGTTTCCGCAGTCCTTTCTTAGTAACAAAGAGAAACTAAAAATACCACATCCTCCGATATCGCGTTTAGGCCCAATCTCACTAAAATTAGCACACCTGTTTAGAAAGAATGGTTTTATATTACCACAACCAACACTGAGAAGACTATTGTGCAACGACAAAGATATTCTTAAACTGAATGAAAAATCTGGTGTGTATCAAATCCCTTTAAAACATGCACTCTCAGAAGAGATAACAAGGAGAGTTGTTATGCCAACCCTTGAAATTCCACAATTGTGGATAACTTTATTCAACCAATTTAACTTATTCAAATTTCTCTTTTTTGCTTGTTCATACTGTTCACTCAATTGCTTATTTTATATCTTTGGGAATATATTAACATTCTCAATGCTTTTCACAGTTTAGAACATCTTTTATCTTAAATTCAATTTCCGTATTCCATCCACACACACCACTTATTTTCATAAATTTGTTCAAAAGTTAATCATTTGAAAAATATTTGTATTCGATATTTGCCTGAAGATGGTAGCTTTATGCTACTGAAAGTACTAGCGAGCTCCTTTTATGCTCTAAATAATTGCAAATAGTAATGCCACAACACTTAAGTGTATTTATTTTACATATTTAAATGTAGGCATGAAGTGTAATTCATTTTATTATAGAAACATGTTTCGATGTTCTGATGTTCGATGTTCAGTGTCTGATGTCAAAAGAGTACACTCTCTCTCAAATACAACTGACACTAGAAGACACTCAGCATCATATTATATCAATACTTCCTACACAGAAAGCTTAAACACATTTTCATAATGTCATTAACAATAGTCAGTCAATTCTCCAATGTTAAATTGTCAGAGTCATTGTTAAGACAATATTACAATTAAAATTAATTACTTCATTGACAGGAAAACTGGATATATTTCAAGTAAATAAGCACAAGAAAACAGATTCCAGCAGAAAAAAGTAAAACTTACTATAGCAAACATTTCCTGTGTTAAATGGTCATCATCAGGCTGAAGATGTTTAAAAGTAGAATGCAAAGTGATGGAACAATATACTTGAAAAATTAGAACAACCTTTGATTGGTAGATGCCTTCCACATGTTAATTCTAGGAGATGTAGGAGATCAATGTAAAATTAGGAGATGTCAAAGAACTTTCACAATAAAGAAAGAAATCTGTTTCATTAAAGTTGACTGTCATGTCTCTTCTAGTGGCTTTGTATATTTCCAATAGTTCAATACTTGTGCTTTGCGATTGATTTGTAAAATGGAAGCTTGATCAAAATGAACCTCAGTATTAGTATCAGTGGTGTATGTAGCCAGGGCTATGGTTGTAAGGCCTTTATTGACAGAAATCCAATTTTCTTTGAGGTGGGTCCTCAACAGACATCAAAGAACATCAGATTTTCATCAATAACGCCCTTATAACCAAAGCCCTAACTACATATGGCACAAACCCTAATATTGAGGTTCATTTCAATCATTTCGATTGCATCATATAAACATACCAACCACAAGTCATAAGTATTTGAACTGTTAAAATCACAGTAATGACTTCCTGCCAGGTAGAAAAGTCGCTGACTGGCTATATATACAGGAATCAGAGTTGCTGATTTTTGGGTGTCAAATTCTCTGATCCCAAATGTCTAACATTCTGAATATCTCAATCAAAAGATAACAGTTTTCTTGGATAGTGTGCAAAATTTAAAGATTTTCTATAAAGTGGTTGCCAAAATATAAGCAATTTAAAAGTACAAAAATCACCAAAAAGAGATTATTTTCTTCTTCATCCGGCACTGCAGATGCTCTTAGAGAAAAAACTACTGGGTCTAAAAAGTTCAAATTTTAAACTTAAGCTTTTCTCATTATCAATGAGGTGCTCATGAAACTTCTAGGTTGATAACTGAAAGATCATTTTTAGTTTTATGGCTTAATTTAATGTTTTTAAGGATGATATTGCATGGAAATTAATGAATTTTATTCAAAATGTTACTCAGAATAACAAAAGCTCAAATTTATGCCAATAAAAACTTTTTATAATAATTTTTCTAAATGATGTATTGAAAGCATTGATTGATTAGCAACGAATTCAATCGGTGCTGACTGAAATGAATATTGAAAGTATTCAGTTGGCAGTGCCGACCAAATTGTACATCATTATCTTATGTCTTGGTATAATAATACAATTATTAAACGTCAAACATTTGATATCCAAATAAAAATATCCAAGATGTGATAAACTTTGACAATTAGACAGATTTTCTTTGGTAAAGATAAGCATGACACACTGAAGCAGCATCCACAAGATTTTTACCCATAATATTGTTTTCTATAAAGCATTTCCAAGCACCAATCTTATCTTTACCAAAGAAAAACTCCTAAGAACACTTTTGACTGTTGTCTAATTGTCACAAGTTTTTACTTGGTGCAATTTTTTTACATCTCTGATGTTTTTGTTTGGATTTGAAATATACAAAGTCACTAGAAAAAAACATGACAATCAACTTTAATAAAACAAATTCCTTCTACCCACATGGAAGGCATTCTTTGACATCTAATTTTACATCGATCTTCTACATCAACCAGGATTACCATATGAAAACCACCAATCAAAAGCTGTTCTAATGTTTTAAGTAAATTTTTTCCATCACATTATGTTCTATTCTTAAACATCTTTAGCTTGACAATGACCATTTAATGCAAGAGAAAATGTTTACTACAGAAAGTTTTACATTTTTCTCCTGAAACCGGTTTTTTTTTTTGTGCTTATTTACTTAATTTATTACTTGCTTTTTTTTATTTTAAATTTTATCTGCAGTTTTTAAAACAAATCTCTTTATTGCTATGTATTATTTTCCACATTGTATCAAACATATTTGCAATATGATATTAAATTAACCCTTTAGTTCCTCGCCCGAGATAACTTGGGCAAGTTACATAGCGTTACAGAAAACTCGGTCCTTTCAGCCCCCCAAAAAATTTTTTTTCTTCAATTTTTGGATGTTTTTTAGGTCTCCAAATTTTTTCAAAAATTTTACCCACGCGAAAAAATTTTATCGCGATTTTAATTTACCTTTAATGACGCACGATTAACGCTTAATTGTTTTTTAATGTGATTTTTTTATCAAATTTAATTCATCGTTCTAAAGTTGTAGTGCACGGATTTTACTTCGGTAAAGTTATTTAAAGCTAGTTTCTGATGTCAAAAACGACCTCCAATAGTTTTTTAATTTTTTTAAATTAATATATTTTATTATATATACGTTTAATTAAGTCGGGGG
>NW_019384447.1:121368-138457 GCF_000671375.1 Centruroides sculpturatus | reverse complement strand
TGTAAAAAAAATGGCTGGCTTTAAACACCTCGCTTTCCTGGCTAGTTCCTGCTTGATTTTTCATGAGATCAGCATGTATCTTTTTAGCTTTCTTGCAAATAATTGCTTCTGATACGCTGTCTCCAGCACATTTTTTTTCAGTTATCCAAAGCAAAAGCAATTTCTCAACATGATCTAATGTCTTCGATCTCTGTTTAGAAATTGATTTAACGCCTTTCGCAACATTATCAGATTTAATAATGTCTTTATTTTTCATGATTGTCGATATCGTCGTTCTTGGAATATGGTATGCAACAGTTAAAATCTTGAACACGCATACCACGTTCGTATTTCTCAACAATCTCTTCTATCAGTTCCATTGTGATTCTAGTAATTTTTTTAGTTTTCTGTTGCTTTTCAGTTGCCTTTTTTGCAATTCATGATTAATAAAAATAATAAAATTTAACAAAGTCATAAACTGTTGCACCGCAAACGTCTAGTCTGGCCTAGTACACCGATAGTGCTACTTGTTCATAGATGGCGCGTATAATTGAATTAAGTCGTATACCGAACAAAAGTCGTATACCGAACAAAATTTGTTTCGTCCAAACAGGACGTATTCTAAAGCAGACTTATACTGAAGTACCACTGTATTTATTAGATACATAAATTTTATATAACTATTGCAAAATTTCAAAAATATAATAACAAACTGATTACAGGTTTACGTGGAACATATCAAGGAGTGACAGCCACAATAATGAAACAAGGAAGTAACCAAGCCATTCGTTTCTTTGTGATGGAATCATTAAAAGATTGGTATCGTGGCGGTGATCCAAATAAGAAAGTTAATAAATTGGTGGTTGGGATGTTCGGTGCACTTGCTGGAGCTGCATCAGTTTTTGGTAATACTCCAATTGATGTAGTGAAAACAAGAATGCAGGTACATAATCTTTTACTTTAAAAAATGTAATTACTGTAATTTCCTGTGAATAACTCACATTGGTGCGTACCCACAATAAATTGCTAAAAGGTAATTACAACTTTTATATAACTTCACAACATATATTTCACATCTCTGAAGTGGGGTTTTTTGACAAATTTTTGTTTTATTTCATAAACATTTTTTGACAAATTTTTGTTTTATTTCTGTTTTATTTATCAAATAATAATAATTTTTAGTTTCAAAAAATAAATATTCTACATAACTGGATGATNGAGGAATTGCATCTTATCACCAAAGCAATGCAAAATGCAGGTTATTCTGTGTTTAAGTTTCATTTTCTCCAAAATCGTGTCAAAGACAAGTTGTTTCCGCAGTCCTTTCTTAGTAACAAAGAGAAACTAAAAATACCACATCCTCCGATATCGCGTTTAGGCCCAATCTCACTAAAATTAGCACACCTGTTTAGAAAGAATGGTTTTATATTACCACAACCAACACTGAGAAGACTATTGTGCAACGACAAAGATATTCTTAAACTGAATGAAAAATCTGGTGTGTATCAAATCCCTTTAAAACATGCACTCTCAGAAGAGATAACAAGGAGAGTTGTTATGCCAACCCTTGAAATTCCACAATTGTGGATAACTTTATTCAACCAATTTAACTTATTCAAATTTCTCTTTTTTGCTTGTTCATACTGTTCACTCAATTGCTTATTTTATATCTTTGGGAATATATTAACATTCTCAATGCTTTTCACAGTTTAGAACATCTTTTATCTTAAATTCAATTTCCGTATTCCATCCACACACACCACTTATTTTCATAAATTTGTTCAAAAGTTAATCATTTGAAAAATATTTGTATTCGATATTTGCCTGAAGATGGTAGCTTTATGCTACTGAAAGTACTAGCGAGCTCCTTTTATGCTCTAAATAATTGCAAATAGTAATGCCACACACACTTAAGTGTATTTATTTTACAAACATGTTTCTAATATTCTAAGCAATAATATTGAAATGTAACTGATTTTTTCTGAAAATCTCATTATGATTATCATCAAGTTTTTAAAATTACAACCATAAATGAAGATAGGAGATAATTTTTTGAAATAGTTCATGTTAGAAATTCTTCACTGGAAAAAATGTACAGTGGTACCTCAGGATACGAAATTAATCCGTTCCGAAACTGAGATCGTATCATGAAAATGTCGTAAGGTGGATCATCTTTTCCCATACGATTACATGTAAAACCAAATAATTCGTTCCAACGCGAAAAACATACTCAAATTAAAGCCAAGTAATACATTAAAAAAAATAACTGTAGTAAGAAAAACAAATGAAAAATGCGAACTAATGTAACGTCGTATGGTGAGTTTTTGTTCGTATCGTGGAGCAAAAATATGTTCGAATTTCATGTCGTATCCTGAAAATTTCGTATGCTGGGGCGTTCGTAACCTGAGGTACCACTGTATTATTTTTATTAAAGTTTTATCTTCTTAATTACAGTTCTGTAATTAATCATAAATTAGTTAGTAATGACATGATATAAAAGAAAATTTATATTCTTCATCCATAAAATTAGAGTGAAGAGTAAAAATGCTATTTTGATAAGATTTGCTGAGTTTTAAGTAAATATTCATTTGATAAATCTATTTATAGAATTGATGTATAAAGTTCATTACATTAAGAATTAGGTTGTACCAGAAGGTCAACTGATCTTAAATATTTATTTTATTAAAAATTTTATCATAAAATATCAGTGTTCATTTTTAATAAGAATATTTACTGAAGTTAAATATAGTTTAGCAAATATAAATATTTTATTTCAATTTTAGCAAAAAAGAATTTATCTGTAAATAGGTCTGTTTTCTTTTTACTTGAATTTATTAAGCTGAAATACAATCTAAATATAAAATGTTATTTTTAGAAAAGTTGACATTTTGTCCTTGTATATGTTCTGAATATGTCCTGAATTTTCATTTTTAGGTTTTGTTTTCTTATTAAAAATCTTTAAAAACTTAATAAAATAATAATAAAATATTTAATACTGTGTTCTTATTAATATTTAATTTTATAGATCTTTATTATCATTATTAAGTATATCAAACAACATGAAGCCCAATATGTATATAAAAATAACCAAATGATTGCCTTAAATAATTGGGCTATAACACCACTAATTTAATCAATGATTAATAACTAAGAAATTTGCTATTAGAGGTAGATGATAGGTGCCATCTCATAACTAAATTAATAATTATAATTTTTAATAATTTATTAAATAATTCAGAATCATCTGGAAGAAAAGAACTGATTCGGGGTGGGGCTTGAATGCAATCTTTGCAACTGGCAAGTGCACTGCACGGCAAGTGGAGGTTGCAGGTTCAAGTCCCACCTCAGATCAGTTTTTTTTTTTTTCAGATGATTTTAAATTATTTAAGTAATAGTTATAATTTTAATAATTTATTTAAGAGATGGCATCTAATGTCTACCTCTAGTAGCAAATTACTTAGTAATAATTAGCAGTGTTATAGCTCAGTTATGTAAGGTGATCGTTTGGCTATGTTTAAATATTAATGTAAAAATTATATTTAATAAAACATTTAACACCTTATAATGCCGAGAAATATTTATTAAAACACAAACGTTTTCAGCCTAATGGAATAGGCCATCATCAGGTGACAGGCTATCGAACAATTTTGAAAATTGTGTTAAAACGGAACTTTCGAACATTACAAATTCAAAATTAAAATTAAAACATAAAATAAATTAACCAATCACTATACAAAATAACTATAATAAATAGATTGAAGCCATATTAATATAAATAATAAAATAAGGCGATATAAAACTAGAAACAAAAATAAACCTAAAAGATTAAATGCACAAAAGGATTTTTCATATATATATTTTTATGAATTTAATCCTTTTGTGCATTTAATCTTTTAGGTTTATTTTTGTTTCTAGTTTTATATCGCCTTATTTTATTATTTATATTAATATGGCTTCAATCTATTTATTATAGTTATTTTGTATAGTGATTGGTTAATTTATTTTATGTTTTAATTTTAATTTTGAATTTGTAATGTTCGAAAGTTCCGTTTTAACACAATTTTCAAAATTGTTCGATAGCCTGTCACCTGATGATGGCCTATTCCATTAGGCTGAAAACGTTTGTGTTTTAATAAATATTTCTCGGCATTATAAGGTGTTAAATGTTTTATTAAATATAATTTTTACATTAATATTTAAACATAGCCAAACGATCACCTTACATAACTGAGCTATAACACTGCTAATTATTACTAAGTAATTTGCTACTAGAGGTAGACATTAGATGCCATCTCTTAAATAAATTATTAAAATTATAACTATTACTTAAATAATTTAAAATCATCTGAAAAAAAAAAAAACTGATCTGAGGTGGGACTTGAACCTGCAACCTCCACTTGCCGTGCAGTGCACTTGCCAGTTGCAAAGATTGCATTCAAGCCCCACCCCGAATCAGTTCTTTTCTTCCAGATGATTCTGAATTATTTAATAAATTATTAAAAATTATAATTATTAATTTAGTTATGAGATGGCACCTATCATCTACCTCTAATAGCAAATTTCTTAGTTATTAATCATTGATTAAATTAGTGGTGTTATAGCCCAATTATTTAAGGCAATCATTTGGTTATTTTTATATACATATTGGGCTTCATGTTGTTTGATATACTTAATAATGATAATAAAGATCTATAAAATTAAATATTAATAAGAACACAGTATTAAATATTTTATTATTATTTTATTAAGTTTTTAAAGATTTTTAATAAGAAAACAAAACCTAAAAATGAAAATTCAGGACATATTCAGAACATATACAAGGACAAAATGTCAACTTTTCTAAAAATAACATTTTATATTTAGATTGTATTTCAGCTTAATAAATTCAAGTAAAAAGAAAACAGACCTATTTACAGATAAATTCTTTTTTGCTAAAATTGAAATAAAATATTTATATTTGCTAAACTATATTTAACTTCAGTAAATATTCTTATTAAAAATGAACACTGATATTTTATGATAAAATTTTTAATAAAATAAATATTTAAGATCAGTTGACCTTCTGGTACAACCTAATTCTTAATGTAATGAACTTTATACATCAATTCTATAAATAGATTTATCAAATGAATATTTACTTAAAACTCAGCAAATCTTATCAAAATAGCATTTTTACTCTTCACTCTAATTTTATGGATGAAGAATATAAATTTTCTTTTATATCATGTCATTACTAACTAATTTATGATTAATTACAGAACTGTAATTAAGAAGATAAAACTTTAATAAAAATAATACAGTGGTACCTCAGGTTACGAACGCCCCAGCATACGAAATTTTCAGGATACGACATGAAATTCGAACATATTTTTGCTCCACGATACGAACAAAAACTCACCATACGACGTTACATTAGTTCGCATTTTTCATTTGTTTTTCTTACTACAGTTATTTTTTTNTTGATATTGTCGCTTTTTGGCGCAATCATTCAAACTTCGCCGGCCATGACCACAAGGTTGTCCACGATGCATTTTCGATGAAATTAACCTATCCAATTTCAAAATTTCTCTCCATTGCATGTCGGCCTGGGTTGAATTTTTGTCAATGCGTAACAAAAATTTCTCGTTTTTGAAAAAAATAATCGTGGCTATTGTATCGTCCAAAATTATTTTTTTATTTTGCACAAACAATATACAGTTTAACCCGATTATAACATCATCAAATATAACAACAACCCTAATATAACGTCAAATTTTTATCAGTCCCACAATTTTACTATACTAGATAATGTTAAAAAAAAAAACACTTGTAACGACATAAAACCGTTTTAACGTCATATTTAAAGCACTCCCAAATTTACAAAATTAGATTACAAATTTTATTAAACATAGAAGAAACTGTGTGTCCAGTCCGAAGGTTAGAGTTCACTTCTTAGAATGACTATGGGTGGTACTCTCCCCCACCTGACTTCGGTGGGTGAGGTGCCTGTTTTGCCTGCTTATAGAAGAGGGTTCCCATTTTGTATTTTATTTTAACTCCTGACTACCTACAAGTCTGGATTTTTTTATGCACAAATGATTTGGGCACCTAATACTCTGTGTCAAATATCAACTCTTTCATACCTCTATGCTGGTAACATAAAACAGCAGTACTATTTTATAAACAAGACATAGTCTTGTCAATAAAATTATTTGGTATTAACTGAAAATTTCTTGTAGCAAGTCTTGTTTGTTTAGGTCATTGAACTTCGCGAGGTGACTCTGAGCACTCTTCCTTTACTCTTGATACTACATCTACAAGTATAGGACAAAGAAAAGGAACACCCCTTTCGAAATGTGTTGTACTTCAACCGTCCAATACAGCCCCACCACGTGTTGCAACAGTCTACCATCCAGTGGTGGTGAAAAGGAAGGTATCAGTCAAGCATTTGGCGGTGTGACAGCATGAGAAAATTCTGTTCCCAGCAAAGCGCCATTATGTCCAACCTGTCCGACATGCAAAGAGGCATGATTATTGGAGCTTGCCTTGCTGGAGCGTCCGTGTCTAGAACAGCCAACCTTATGGGAGTTTCAAGGTCCACTGTGTCAAGGGTTATAACAGCCTACACAAAACTGGGAAAGGTGTCATCTGCAAAACAGAACAGTGGGCAAAAGTCAAAGTTGACTGACCAGCATAGATGAGCATTGAAGAGAGTAGTCACCTGAAAACATAAGACTACACTGCAGCAGATAACCTCTGAGATGAACACCCATCTCCAGAACCCCATATCCACCAAAACTATTCAATGGGAGCTGCATGCTGCGAGCATTCGTGGCCGAGTAGCCATCCCAAAGCCATTAGTGTCACTGCAGAATGCTATGAAGCGACAACAGTGGTGCTGAGACCACCGAAACTAAACATAGCAGCAATGAGAACAGGTCATTTGGTCTGACGAAAAATCATTTACATAATTTCAGACAACTGGACGTGTATTTGTCTGGCAAACAACGGCAGAGGCATTTCATGTTGACTGTCTGGTTCCTACCGTGAAGCATGGAGGGGGCTCTGTGATGCTGTGGGGAGTAATATCGTGGCATGGCTTGGGCCACTTGTAGTCCTGAGGGAGAAGGTTAGAGGTGAGATTATTGCAGTATTCTCGCAGATCATTTACACCCTATGCTTCATACTCAGTTTCCTAAAGAACATCCTCTATTCCAAGTTGACAACGCCGCAGTTTGAGCACTGAAATATCACTGTACATATTTTAATTTTTTTTTTGTGACTAGAAAAATAAGTTTTAAACCATTAAAATTGAAACTATCTTTCAAACTTTACTTTGATAAAACAGAAATTCTGTAAATTTTAAAAAATTAAAAAGCTCAAAAGATACTTAGAAATATCTCCTAAACTAACGAGTTAAAATTACTCAGTTTTTTTCCAATTTCCGAACCACTGAAGAGGCTGTAAAGTGAAATACATTTGTATTTACCAAATGTATTTCACTTTACAGCCTCTTCAGTGGTTCGGAAATTGGAAAAAAACTGAGTAATTTTAACTTGTTAGTTTAGGAGATATTTCTAAGTATCTTTTGAGCTTTTTAATTTTTTAAAATTTATTGAATAAACTAATCCCATTGCTTTTATTTATATTTTTATACCTTTATTTATGTATTTTACCCCTGTAACAGAGAAATTATTCTCTATTGGTAAATACTATTTTGTATGATTTATTATGTTATTTATAATTGATGATGATGATGATAAATGCTAAAATAGTAATAAGTATTATTATTTAATTAAATAGAAAAAATTTTAGTATCGATAATATACAATGATATTGGTTTCAAATGCTTAACTTTATTTAGTATGGTGAACTAAAGTTGGACAAAAACAAAAACTGGATTTTAAAATGTTATTATGTAGAGAGGAGATAATTACTGAAAATTTATCAACTTTTAAGATACAAATTTAAGTAGGAGTTCGTAATAATATCAATAAAAGCATGGAGTTGTTTCAGAAAATGAATGAGGGAAGAACTAAATACAAGGCATACGTAGACAGTTTCTTTGCTCATAACCCTGTAACATTTATGTTATATATATAGTCTTACCATAATATTTTTTTCTCAAGCCGGGACAATTTTGAGAAAATACTCACAACAGAAAATAAAGCCTACTAGGATAAGTTCTGTACCTATGATTGAAAGGGCTAAATAAAGAAGTTAACAAAAAACAACGCGTTAAAAGCAATTTTTAATAACTCAACTGAACATATCTTATTATTAAGAAGTTATTAATATTTATCATTAGTGTAAATTTTCTTTAAAAATTCTGTCACTTAAATCGGTACCTTTAAAATATAATATATTTGAGGAAGTTCTTTCCGCTCCTACTTGGCTTGCCTTATGTTTTGCACATTTCAAGTGATTTTCAATGTTTGAATGCCCACCACAAGATAGTGAAAATTCTGAAAAGCACAGTTCACATTTCACTTTGTCAATACAATCACAAACTTTTTTCAAAAATGGATAATCCTTTCTTAATTCATCAGTAAACATAGTTTCTTTTTGGCATTTTGGAGATTAAACTAATTTAATGTACTGTACAGTACAAAATACAGTCTACCCCCCCTATATTGCAGTAGATACGTTCTGCTTTATAAGAATTTCACGTTGTAGGAATCCTTAAATACATGAGCCAATCACAGCCCGGCACTTGTGCAGTTTATGAACTATGGCTGTTTGAAAGGTTTTCTTCCATAAAATTAATCAATGCTAGACTAATTTGACTCAACATTTCCAAAACATGTATAATTTTTTGGGAATAATTCGTATAAAGTATGCTATAAACAAAAAATTGTAGGATTACTTACCAAGTGTTCACCGTTCAACCACGCAGAAAAATTCATTATATGAACCCATGTTATAGGGGGGTCTACTGCAATTGCAAATGCCAACTATCAATACCAATTTGAAACTCAACTAACAAGTAAGATAGGCACAACACTGACATGCCAGTGTAATTTTCAGTGTTGCCAATTCTAATAATATTTAAAAAATTAAATAAAAATATCTGGATCTCATTGTCTACATACTATTATAAATTCTGTGAAAAAATATCTGGATGAAAAAGATAAAACGCTAAATTCATTGGGCCACATGCTATAAATTTTGGGGGAAATATCTAGACAACATTAAAGTACTTAGATCTAGATACAAAATATTTAGATTGGCAACAGTGAGTGTAACAGGAGATATTTTAGTTGCCAAATCGTCATTTTACCCAAGGCTGCACTAATTTTACTTCTTGTATATTCGGCACTTTTAAAATTTTACCTAATAACCAAGACAAAATGACAAATGGGCCAGGATGCAGGGTCCACATCATCAAACTTGGGACAGTCTCGGTCAAAGTGGAATTTCTGGTAAGCCTAGATATATACCTGCCTTCAAATAGTCTTAAGTGCAGAGAGCCTGTGCATTACTTACAGGAAATTACAGTAAATAAAAATGCAATTATATTTCTAATTATTAAAAAGTATAATTTGATTTTAGGGTCTTGAAGCACACAAATATAAAAATACACTTGATTGTGTGTTGAAAATTGCACGACAAGAAGGATTTATTGCGTAAGTTACATAAATTGTTAAGATTTCTAAAAATTTTTATATATTGGCTTAATTCCTTTTTTAATTGGAAATTTTATTTCTGAACAGATTTTATAAAGGTACCATTCCTCGCTTGAGTAGAGTTTGCCTCGATGTTGCCATTACATTTATGATATATGATTCATTTATGGATCTTTTTAATCGTTTCTGGAAAACAGACTAGTCAAATGGCATCAGAAGAGCTTAAAATCATACTAATTTAGATAGTTAAACTGAAAGTTTCAACATTTCATTTCTTCAAAATACTTTAAAAAGTTTTCTGTTTTTATTTGTATTTTAAAACTGCCCACAATAGAAAATAAGTGGGTTGTAACTTGAACATGATAATTTTTATTTCCATTTATGCTCAACAAATACATTTTATTTTGCACAATTTTAAAAAATACTTTCCAAAAAAATTCATGATTTTGTTAACAATATATTTAATCATTGTACTTTTCACTTAAAGGTGCTAGTGATAAAAAAGAAATTGATACACTTAATTACAGATGAATTTTATTTTGTAACTTGAAATTACCAAACACAAAAAATAACAAACTGGGATCACTTTAAACATTCCTTGTAGAATGCAGAATTGATTATATTTTTGTAAGATGAACAAGCATTCCTCAGTCAAATTTTACATTGGAAAATGTCTTTGATAGCTAAATTGATTAAGGCCAATCTTATAAAATGTTATGTTGTGATGAATATCTTTGTAATTGTGCAATTTAGTAGGAAGATTATACACAATCAGAAAATAAATTTGTGCATTAAGTTATTGTTTATACAATGTAAGTTTTAAACAATATTGTAAAATTGTTTATATACATTATATATATACATATATATATATATAATTGGGGTAAATTTGGAATTTGTAAAAGTTGTAAAACAATGTGTTATAGTTATTTAGATGATAAAAGTTATATCAAAAATATACAAAACAAAATAAATATTGTATAATAAAATATAATATAAAAAAGGTTTGTTTAATTTGATTGATTAATTTTAATGTTTAGAGCTGTAGCAGCAGCACACTCAGGATTTACTTTTGGGGAGAGCCAAGTTGAATGAATAAGAAAATTTTCTTTGGAAATTCAATAAAATTTCCATCATATGTGACCACTAATTCATAAATAGTATAGAAATAGAAGACATGAGACAATATAAATAAAAAAATGAATTCTAATTAGGGAAAGATTTTTGGAAAATTTTCTACTGTTTGTTTTCCTTTTTCTTTGGAGGACCAGAGCTCTTTTCCCTTCTCTGAGTGTGCCACTGAGCAGTGGTGCCCAACTTTTCAATTCTCAGGCCAAATTGGACATAAGTCATTACACAAAATATTTTATATATTTCATAGAAATAGATCTACTTTTAGTATATATCATTTATAAATGATATGTCAAATATGCTTGCAAACTAGTTTAATGTGCTATTGGCTGGATTTGTACCATTTTCTTTTTTTGCTATGCTTTGTGTCTGTGTCTGTCTCCATTAAAAAACCTATGGCTGGACTTATCTGGCTTTAAGGTGTGTCCTCTTGGTTAGGGACTGTCAATTCAAAGAACTGGTGGTGGTTTTGCCACATCCAATTGATTACAGGTGACATTTAAACAGTAATCTAGAGTTATGGTACTTACTTTGTTATGTACAGTAACTCTAGATAAGCAAAGAGCAAGAAGTTTTACTCTATGTAAAATTACTTCTTGGAATGATTAAGGTCTGTTTCTCAGTGATGCATATTGTGAACTAATGATATTAGCTATGGTTCAGAACTATGTAGGCTTTTAGTTGGCAGTGAAAAATGATTCTCTTGCTGTATGCAATGGGGGAGATGGAAATATCTTGACATGAGCAAGTTTAGTGCAAATATAATTTTCTATAAAGGAATTGCTTTTTGCCCTTGGTATAATTAAATTAATTAAAAATATACTAATGTGGGGTAGATAATGAGGACTTATCACACCAGTTATAACAGGCACAGACACCCAGCTTTCAATGGAATACATTTAATAAAAACGAGAAGGGGTGTACATTAAAATCGATTACATTAGTAATTAACATGAAATAACCAAAATGCATTTCAGACTGGTTATTTCATGTTAATTACTAATGTAATCGATTTTAATGTACACCCCTTCTCATTTTTATTAAATGTATTCCATTGATACCTGGGTGTTTGTGCCTATTATAATTGGTGTGATAAGTCCTTATCTACCTCACATTAGTAGATTTTTAATTAATATAATTTTCTACTGTAAATGTAGAGCATTTTTTCTTCCTATGAACCAGGTGAAAAGAAATTGCATAATACTAACGTGTTACATAATTTCTTTTCAACAGGTTCATAAAAAAATATATTATGTAATCAAATACAATGAACAGCACTTGACGTTTGTTGTGCTGTATTTGATATGGCTTAAAATTTTTAAATGATGTGACAGCACAGTTTCAATCAACAAAGAAATGCAAAATTTAATTCAATAGTTTATGATAGTAATGATTAAGAAGAATTTTGGATGCAAAAAGTTTGCTAAAAACAGTGCTAGAACAGACACATGTTTATTTAATTACTCTACACACTTAAACGTTTCCATATTATTTAAACCAATGTTCAATTTAAATCTCATTTTACATATGTGGAATGACATTTATCCATCCATTTTTAGCATTTCACTAAGCCTACATCAGAAACTCGTGAATGATATTAAATCTCTTAATTGTGTGATAAAATTAATTTTCCTCTCCCAGAAGATTCTTATAAAGTGAAAAGCATCTTCATCTGTTGATATGACAGGAGAATTTGGTGAGTAGGTATATGGGAGCTCACTTTGTGATAACTTCTCCAAAATTAAGAGTTTTGCCCAAACCTGCAAATAGCTTTTGAAAATCCTTTCAAGTTCTTAATTTCATTTGACAATGTTACATTGATTTCCTTTTTGGGTCATTCCATATCAAATGATCAAGGTCTCCAGCTCGACCACCTCAGATTTCAATAAAATTTGGCACAAAGGTAGCTAAGAAACTTTAACTAAACCATACAAAATATAGCTCCGTATGATAATATGGTTTGAGATATAAACCAAAACATGAAGGCACCCCATGTCACCTCTGCACTCAATGATTAAAAAACCATCTTTGTTGTCCAATGGTTCTTTGACTAAGAGCAATTACGATAAAACAGTTTCAAGTGGACAATTCAGATATGCCAACAGAAGCTTCTAATAAAATGTACTCCTTCCACAAATCTTCACCGAAGTTTGAATAAAATTCATTCTGGAACAGAAGCCACATTTCAATTGCCTGAAATCGGGAAGATGACGTTCTTAATTAAACACTTTTAAAAATCAAGGTTTGGTTGTAAAAAAATGGTTTTTTGTGTAATAATTTCAAGTGTACAGCTATCAGCTGTCAAAATATGCCCACTGAAAAATTCGAAAAAAAAAAATTGAGACTGAATTTTTACCAACATTCACAGGCAAATAGGGAGGCTTCTTAAAATATTTTCATTTTTATGCCCGATTCTGCTAAGGGCAAAAATGTGGCATTAAATACAGTGGCGTAGCTATAGATTGATTCGCCAGGGACGGTCTGTCAATTGCTGCTCTTTGGAAAATACATAATGCACACCAAACATACTTAGACATTTTTCAATGGCAGTCATAATTTTTGTAATTGTTAACTCTGGGAATAATTTTTATAATATGAAAAGTAAAATTATCAACTAAAATTTTTTTAATTCTAAAAATGTCTCTCTGCCCACCCCTAGCTACGTCACTAATTAAAGGTAATGATGTCTGAATAAAAACTTGATTGCTCAAAACAAAAGTTACACGTTGATAACTTCAGAACTATACAAGACTTTTTTTCAGTCACAACTAGGTGCATAGATAGACACTGGGCACCTTTGACATCATTCTATCTATGCACCTAGTTGTGACTGAAAAAACAAAAAGAAAACGCTGTTTCAGAATAAGCAATAATATACAAGACTATTCAATGCAAATTATTCTGTGAGCTCACTAGCTGGTGGTCATTATGTAATTAGATTAAAAGATCCTGAATATGCATGCTTGCTGAACTATGCTCACCTAAATATTGAGCAAAAAGTTAGCATGGATTTTAATTATTTTCTAAAACCAATTTGTTTTTAGAGAAATCTTGTTTTGTTTCATTTTAGGCTAATAGAAACAATAAGCATTCTTTAAGAGTTAGTATTGAATGTTTGTATTCCTATGATGAGGGTACACGTGTAAAATTAGTGACTAGAATCAAGATCCGATGATTCTCAAAACTATGCCAAGAGGCTACGGGGTACGTGCAGTGGTCCATCGTGGCAAAGCCACTGCTAGTTCTTTGAATTGGTAGCCCCATAACCAAGGGGAGACGCCTTAAAACCAAGCAAGTCCAGCCACAGGTTTTTTAACAAAGACACACAAAGCGTAACAAAAAAGAAGAATGGTACAAATGTATATCTTTACCATTTGGGATGCCTGATGTTGAAATAAGCAGACCGTCAAAGGAAAAACGTTTATAAACTGGCCAAAATTGTAGGCACGAGAACGACCACTTTAATAGTACCATTCACACGAGTTGAATTTCAAATTATATTTTTGGATTTACTGTAAGAATTTTTACTGATGATCAAACTGTCAGACTTAAGTCCTGGTCAGTATGTAGCTTGCTCGTATGATGGAAAATGGTGGATTGTAATTTTGTGAAGACTTAAAAGAGGGATGCGCTTGTCGATTTTTTCATCCACATGCTCCTTATAAGTTATAAAGGGCCATACTTTGGATTTCTTTATTTTACAAAATTATGCTTTCATAAAATTTGATGTGCACATTTCTCATTGTTCTACACAGTCAACTGACCAACTGATTCTAGTTACTTTCCCGACTGTTATATTTAATAGGGGAAGTATAGCGATCGATCAAAAAATGACCCCTCCAAGATTTTACATTTTTGGACTCGGGACCTTGAAACATCGAAATACGCAAAAAAAATTTGTTTTTTTTTCCTGCGTTTGGGGGGGGGTTACAATTTTGTTCACCATCTTTAAAAAGGGTGGACAAAATTATGCCCCCAAACTTTTTGGCAACTTTTAGTAGTGCTATCTGTTGTTTTATTATTATAAAAAGTTTTTATATCATATTTTTAAATGCATAAATTCACTTTTTTTTATATACTTTAAAAGTTTTTCATTATTTATAACCTATATTTAGTCAAATTAATATATGTTTTTATTTAAATTATAGGAACTTAATTTAACTGGAAATTTTCTCAATATATANATATATGGATAACAATTGTGTAAATAACACAACAAGAGTGTATTAATTGCAATCAATATTGTTAAATATGTAATTCTTAATTCAATTTAAAACATAAATGATTCTTATTAAAAGCACAGAAATAAAAATGACATTATTAGAAATTTGACTTATAGGATACTTAAATTTAGCTGCAATGTTTTTGCTATGTGTAAACAAACCAGTACATTGCTGAAATTAGCTACAGTAATCTATGTTCACTAAATCAAATTGTTTCATCTACGTTTTGATGCAATTTCTTTGCTATTATATCTATATTTTTTAAACAATTAGTTCTGTCTTCCACAGTTTCACTGCTTTTTTGTAAACATTCTAATGTTTCAGCTGATGCCAGTTCATAAACATTTAATGATTCATCTTTGCAGTGGTATTTTTCTTGTAATCAAACAATACCATGTGAAAATTGGCTCTTCTTTTGAAGTTCTCTAGTGTCAGTTTATCAATCTGAAGTTTTTCTTTTGTTCCTCTGCTTTTCCTTTTATTTCTGTTTTCTTCCATTGGACAGATGTTTTGTTTCTAAGTAGTTTTGTATTATTATTATATCTATCATTATTTATTGTTCATCTATTATTCATGTAGGTGGTATAACTGGTGGAATAGAGATCTGTATTACATTTCCAACAGAATATGTTAAAACACAGTTACAGTTAGATGAAAAATCTGGAAAACCGAGATATAATGGAATTGTTGATGTAGTACGTCAGACTGTCAGACATCATGGAATTTCAGGATTATATAGAGGTTTAAGTGTTTTGTTATACGGTTCAATTCCAAAATCAGCTGTTAGGTATGAATTTTCTTCTTTTTTAAAATTATAATTTATTAGAATAATTTAAAAATAAAATTATTTGTATATAGATTTGGAACGTTTGAAGCATTGAAAAAACGAAATTTAGATGAGAAAGGAAATCTCCCACCAAGTAGTAGATTGTTATGTGGTTTGGGAGCAGGAGTAATGGAAGCTATTTTTGCTGTTACACCAATGGAAACTGTTAAAGTAAAATTTATTAATGATCAGACAGGACCAAATCCAAAATACAGAGGATTCTTCCATGGTGTTTCAGAAATTGTTAGAGAACAAGGTAAGGTTTTTAATTTTAACATTGCTTCTTAACTGATTAAGTTTTTCATGTATTAATTCACTACATTTAGTTCAATTGTGATTTTATTTTCAGATTTATTACACCAAGGACAGGATTCTATTAATATTTTTTTACATTATTAACTTTTATTTCTTCCTTCAATATGCATTTTTGGCATAAGTCCTTTTTCAGTTGGAATTATAAAAATTCAAATTTCAATTGTTAAAGGGTAAATCTTAATTCTAAGTTCCTTATTTTTCTAATCTTGACCATTACCTAATATTGATACAGCATTACAAATCATGTCATTGCATATTCTATTAGCATAATGTTTAAGATTAGAAAAAATAAGAAAATAGGATTAAGGTTTTCCCCTTAACAATTGAAATTTGAATTTTTATAATTATAACTCCAACTGAAAAGGGGCTTTTGCCAAAAATGCATATTGAAGAAAGAAATAAATTAATAATGTAAAAGAATATTAAAAGAATCCTGTCCTTGGTGTAATAAGTTTATAAAATCAAACCTAGTTGGGCAGGGAAAATTTTGATACAATAGAAACATGTTATACCATTCTGTTTGACAAATGATTGTTGCTCATAAGCATAACATATTTCTATCATTCCAAAGTTTTCCTTGCCCAACTCAGCTTGATTCTATGAGTGTTAAGTAATTTTTAATTTACCTTCCACTTGAAATGGAAACTAGTATCTTTATTTTTCTTTGAGTGTTATTTTGACATTATAATTGTATTATAATGACAATCATAAACTGATAGTGGTTACCCATTAATTAAAACAATCAGTTTATAAAGTTGTGAATTGTGATACAGTAGAGCCTCGAAAACTCGGCACTCAATAACCTGGCACTCTGGATAACTTGGCCACACCCTGGCAGGGCAAAAATACCCTTAGATAATTAATTTTCATCATAGACAGCTTTATGCCTCATAAAGTATTTTTCTGAGGTCTGTCTTATCAGGTAAATTACTGTACACAGTGTATTCATTAATTTTCATTTTCATGTAGTAAAGGCTCTATGCCTTCATAAAGGACATACTTTTCCTTTG
>NW_019384447.1:86718-119137 GCF_000671375.1 Centruroides sculpturatus | reverse complement strand
ATGAGCAAGTTTAGTGCAAATAAAATCTTCTATAAAGGAATTGCTTTTTGCCCTTGGTATAATTAAATTAATTAAAAATATACTAATGTGGGGTAGATAATGAGGACTTATCACACCAGTTATAACAGGCACAGACACCCAGCTTTCAATGGAATACATTTAATAAAAATGAGAAGGGGTGTACATTAAAATCGATTACATTAGTAATTAACATGAAATAACCAAAATGCATTTCAGACTGGTTATTTCATGTTAATTACTAATGTAATCGATTTTAATGTACACCCCTTCTCATTTTTATTAAATGTATTCCATTGATACCTGGGTGTTTGTGCCTATTATAATTGGTGTGATAAGTCCTTATCTACCTCACATTAGTAGATTTTTAATTAATATAATTTTCTACTGTAAATGTAGAGCATTTTTTCTTCCTATGAACCAGGTGAAAAGAAATTGCATAATACTAACGTGTTACATAATTTCTTTTCAACAGGTTCATAAAAAAATATATTATGTAATCAAATACAATGAACAGCACTTGACGTTTGTTGTGCTGTATTTGATATGGCTTAAAATTTTTAAATGATGTGACAGCACAGTTTCAATCAACAAAGAAATGCAAAATTTAATTCAATAGTTTATGATAGTAATGATTAAGAAGAATTTTGGATGCAAAAAGTTTGCTAAAAACAGTGCTAGAACAGACACATGTTTATTTAATTACTCTACACACTTAAACGTTTCCATATTATTTAAACCAATGTTCAATTTAAATCTCATTTTACATATGTGGAATGACATTTATCCATCCATTTTTAGCATTTCACTAAGCCTACATCAGAAACTCGTGAATGATATTAAATCTCTTAATTGTGTGATAAAATTAATTTTCCTCTCCCAGAAGATTCTTATAAAGTGAAAAGCATCTTCATCTGTTGATATGACAGGAGAATTTGGTGAGTAGGTATATGGGAGCTCACTTTGTGATAACTTCTCCAAAATTAAGAGTTTTGCCCAAACCTGCAAATAGCTTTTGAAAATCCTTTCATGTTCTTAATTTCATTTGACAATGTTACATTGATTTCCTTTTTGGGTCATTCCATATCAAATGATCAAGGTCTCCAGCTCGACCACCTCAGATTTCAATAAAATTTGGCACAAAGGTAGCTAAGAAACTTTAACTAAACCATACAAAATATAGCTCCGTATGATAATATGGTTTGAGATATAAACCAAAACATGAAGGCACCCCATGTCACCTCTGCACTCAATGATTAAAAAACCATCTTTGTTGTCCAATGGTTCTTTGACTAAGAGCAATTACGATAAAACAGTTTCAAGTGGACAATTCAGATATGCCAACAGAAGCTTCTAATAAAATGTACTCCTTCCACAAATCTTCACCGAAGTTTGAATAAAATTCATTCTGGAACAGAAGCCACATTTCAATTGCCTGAAATCGGGAAGATGACGTTCTTAATTAAACACTTTTAAAAATCAAGGTTTGGTTGTAAAAAAATGGTTTTTTGTGTAATAATTTCAAGTGTACAGCTATCAGCTGTCAAAATATGCCCACTGAAAAATTCGAAAAAAAAAATTGAGACTGAATTTTTACCAACATTCACAGGCAAATAGGGAGGCTTCTTAAAATATTTTCATTTTTATGCCCGATTCTGCTAAGGGCAAAAATGTGGCATTAAATACAGTGGCGTAGCTATAGATTGATTCGCCAGGGACGGTCTGTCAATTGATGCTCTTTGGAAAATACATAATGCACACCAAACATACTTAGACATTTTTCAATGGCAGTCATAATTTTTGTAATTGTTAACTCTGGGAATAATTTTTATAATATGAAAAGTAAAATTATCAACTAAAATTTTTTTAATTCTAAAAATGTCTCTCTGCCCACCCCTAGCTACGTCACTAATTAAAGGTAATGATGTCTGAATAAAAACTTGATTGCTCAAAACAAAAGTTACACGTTGATAACTTCAGAACTATACAAGACTTTTTTTCAGTCACAACTAGGTGCATAGATAGACACTGGGCACCTTTGACATCATTCTATCTATGCACCTAGTTGTGACTGAAAAAACAAAAAGAAAACGCTGTTTCAGAATAAGCAATAATATACAAGACTATTCAATGCAAATTATTCTGTGAGCTCACTAGCTGGTGGTCATTATGTAATTAGATTAAAAGATCCTGAATATGCATGCTTGCTGAACTATGCTCACCTAAATATTGAGCAAAAAGTTAGCATGGATTTTAATTATTTTCTAAAACCAATTTGTTTTTAGAGAAATCTTGTTTTGTTTCATTTTAGGCTAATAGAAACAATAAGCATTCTTTAAGAGTTAGTATTGAATGTTTGTATTCCTATGATGAGGGTACACGTGTAAAATTAGTGACTAGAATCAAGATCCGATGATTCTCAAAACTATGCCAAGAGGCTACGGGGTACGTGCAGTGGTCCATCGTGGCAAAGCCACTGCTAGTTCTTTGAATTGGTAGCCCCATAACCAAGGGGAGACGCCTTAAAACCAAGCAAGTCCAGCCACAGGTTTTTTAACAAAGACACACAAAGCGTAACAAAAAAGAAGAATGGTACAAATGTATATCTTTACCATTTGGGATGCCTGATGTTGAAATAAGCAGACCGTCAAAGGAAAAACGTTTATAAACTGGCCAAAATTGTAGGCACGAGAACGACCACTTTAATAGTACCATTCACACGAGTTGAATTTCAAATTATATTTTTGGATTTACTGTAAGAATTTTTACTGATGATCAAACTGTCAGACTTAAGTCCTGGTCAGTATGTAGCTTGCTCGTATGATGGAAAATGGTGGATTGTAATTTTGTGAAGACTTAAAAGAGGGATGCGCTTGTCGATTTTTTCATCCACATGCTCCTTATAAGTTATAAAGGGCCATACTTTGGATTTCTTTATTTTACAAAATTATGCTTTCATAAAATTTGATGTGCACATTTCTCATTGTTCTACACAGTCAACTGACCAACTGATTCTAGTTACTTTCCCGACTGTTATATTTAATAGGGGAAGTATAGCGATCGATCAAAAAATGACCCCTCCAAGATTTTACATTTTTGGACTCGGGACCTTGAAACATCGAAATACGCAAAAAAAATTTGTTTTTTTTTCCTGCGTTTGGGGGGGGTTACAATTTTGTTCACCATCTTTAAAAAGGGTGGACAAAATTATGCCCCCAAACTTTTTGGCAACTTTTAGTAGTGCTATCTGTTGTTTTATTATTATAAAAAGTTTTTATATCATATTTTTAACTATTATAAAATGGAAAACGGCTTAACTTTCAGGGTTGGGTGGGTTTTATAAAAAATTGTAAATGCTAATAGCGAGTAAAATTGCCAGTAAATCCAAACTTACTCGAGATATATAACACAGCCAGGAAAGTAAAAATTCATGATGTTTTTATTTGTTTTAATTCATAAAATGTTTCTTCACTTTATTGTAAATTCTTAACGTAACGTTTCAGAGTTTATGTAATTTAAAAGTGTTCTATGCGTGCGCACAAAATTAAGACAAAAATACGAGTTAATATAAATTTATGTTAACATTGTCTTAAACAACAACAGAAATAACTTTGTGAAGTTAATTTCTCAGTCCAAGTTCTGTGAATTTTCTTTGTGCGAAGGACATCACAATCATACTCATTCCATTGGCGATAAAACTTCTTAAAGATCCAGGTAGAATACCTCGATATAAAGCAAATATTCCTTTTTTTTCAAAAATAATACCACGAAGTCTTTTTATAGAAGATTGGTCTCTGAAAATCAAATTGATAATTTATGTTTCTGAATTGCTATATGATCTGATATTTCTTTTTTAAAATGTTAAATAGTTGTCTAACTTAGATATTTTATTTAAAAAAATATTGCAGCAGTTTGCATCATAAAATACTCACTTTCCATAATTACCCTGAACTTGAGATTTTACGTATTCTAATGGCCAAACTGTCCACCAAGCCATTGTTGCAGCAATTCCACACACTAAGAAAGGACCCAAAATTGGTCTTTGAAATTGTTCACTAAAATGTCTTCGTCCAGAGTCGATAAAAATAAAGAAACTAGTCAAGAGACCAAAATTTCTTGTTAGAGTAATTCCAAATCCCTGTTGATGATAAAATATTAGTATTAGAAGAAAAATTCTTAAAATTTGAATGTTTGAAATATCATGTATAAATTCAACTGAATAAAACAGGTAACTTTTAGTATTTGCGAGGGTTAGGTTCCTGGGGATCAAGCTAATGTGGCTGAGCTAAAGGATGTTGCTGTCTCGGGAATATTTAAACCTTTTCAGATGAGTCTATAAGCAAATCATAACTTATAAATGTGAATAAAATAAACATTATCTCTGACAATATCTGTTTTAACTCTCCGCAATCATCTTAAAAGCAAGATGATTGTGAAGTGTTACAACAGTATAGAAAAACTGAGTTAATGTCTGATAACTTAAACGTTGGAGCTAGGCTACTTTCAAAGCTCCATAAACTTGCGCTCAGAAAAATAGGGTCTAATTCTTGCAACTCCTTGCACAACAGTACTGTACATGTCAAAAATATAAAAATTGGAGATAAAGTACGTTTTTACAAGTACTGTACTGTATTATAATGGAAATATTGTAAATATTTGGAATATTATAGTGGAAATATTGCAATTTCGCGAATAGTCGCGTTTGGTTGGTGACTTTTCAGTTGAGAGTAGGCAAAAGCGCAAATTCCAAAATTTTCCTCAATAGCGAGGAGTTGCCTGTAATTATGTGTGTATTCAAAAAAGAAATTTAAATTTTATCTTAAAAAATTATTGATAATAAATAATCGAAAAATTCAAAGAAAATTCTTTAAATAGCAAACGTTCTATTAAATCTCTGCTAACAATCACCAGGTATAGATTTTTAAAATCATTATTTATTGAAGAAGAATAGTCTACGAAGAAATAATAATACCACCTGTTAGATTCACAATACGCCTATCTGATGTGGAATTAACTCTTACTTTTGTAATCCGTATAAGAAATAACGTCCTTATGGGATCATACATACATAATATCACAACTTCATAATTATAAAAAAAATAATGTCTTCATAAATAAACGGAAAAGATGATGATATCATATTTTTAAATGCATAAATTCACTTTTTTTTATATACTTTAAAAGTTTTTCATTATTTATAACCTATATTTAGTCAAATTAATATATGTTTTTATTTAAATTATAGGAACTTAATTTAACTGGAAATTTTCTCAATATATAGGTCTCTATTGGAAAAATAAATTAACAAAGTCTTGATCAATTATTATTTTGTAAATAATTTGTATAATTTTAGACAATTAAAATTATCATCAATTGATATTATTACTAACATTAATTTATTAATCGGATAATTATTTTAGTAGCTTTTAATGTTAAATAATTTACAATTTCCAGCTAATAATAAATAAGCAGAAATACATGCAAAAAAGAAACATCTTAATTTCTAGAAAATATTTATTCATAATGTTTGGAAAATTATTTAAATCTATTTTAAATTATTATTATTTTTGTGGTTAATTTGTAATCTAATATAAAAAGCAATTAAAGTTTCAAAAATATTTATAAATAATTTATAATTTACTATCTAATTTACAAATTCGCTCTTTCTAATTTTAACATATTCAAATAAAACACAAACAAATCAAAAATATCTAAATTACTAATCCATTAGATATTATTTGCATTATTTTATTTGTAAATTAATTAGAAAATATACGTGTAATCCTATTTGTTTTTAAATCAAATTTGCATTGTAGTTCATTGTGAATATCTTTAGTATACCAGTTAAAAATATAGGCTATACAAAATTAAAACTCGAGATATAATTATTTTTGAGTAAATATAATTTCTGTATGTTATTCTCGACCTAATATTGCATTAAATGATATTTCAGCTTATTCTCAACAAACTATATTTAAATTTTTACATTGAAATGTATTATTTAATTGTTAATTGAAAATATTGTATATATAAACAGAGATACCAATACTGAAAATTTTACTCCCAAACGTTTCACTTGAGAGTTGAATATTAATAATCACCTATTTCTTGAAAAAAATAGGTGATAAAATTAATGTTTTAAAATATTCATATTTGTGTATTGTTTATTTGTTTATACTGTATTATTGTTTCAAAACTGATCTAACGATTTTGTATGATTTTGACTTCAATTTTTCCATTTTAAATTTTATCCACTTCTAAATATGGCATTATGAATGTAATTATATAAATTGCCTAATACATGCAATACTTGTTTTTATAAAGAAAGTTTTAATGTAAAAAATGTCACATTATTTACCTAAATTGATAAAATAATAGGACTTGAAATATTAGTAAGATGCTTTGAAATAAAAAAATTCTATAATACTTAGTAAATTAGAAATTTTACACTGTACTATCCGTGAAAAATTATTTATAAAAACAGATAAATATTTTTATAGATGTTTATATGTTATAAATAATTCTTATCAATATTTCCATTCGCTTTAAATATCAAGTTAATATTCTCTCAAATAATAGTTGATATAATAATATTTTATGATTTATAAAATTCAAGTTATCATATGATTGATTTATAGATAAGAGCTATGTGATATATAAATAGTTCGAATAAAAAACGATTTACTTACCGTATAAATCTTTCTAAATGTCCAAGTATGACCAACTTGTCGTTTTATCTATTAATTAATAAAACTATTTTTATTATTTGTATTAACTTTATAATAAAACATAATTATGTTTAATAAACAATTGAGAAAAGTAAAAGTAATTATGAAACCTTTGCATATTCTAAAGGACACTCAATAATAGCTCGTGTAGCACCTGCCATCAGACCTCCCGCAATGACCCTTCTAATGAAATAAATTAATACCGAAAGAATTATTATTATAAATTTAATAATTCATTTGTAATTTATTCAAATAAATGAAAAACTCACATCTGTAATCCATGCGTTAAAGGAATTTCTGTTTTTCCAATATCATTATCTAAATATGTATAACTTTTATAACANAGACTCCCTTGAGTCACAAGTTTTTTACAATGATAACAATTCTGTGAATATATTTTTATACTTTTAAATTCATAATTTTAAACAGTTATATAATAATTATTATTATAAATTTAATAATTCATTTGTAATTTATTCAAATAAATGAAAAACTCACATCTGTAATCCATGCGTTAAAGGAATTTCTGTTTTTCCAATATCATTATCTAAATATGTATAACTTTTATAATAACAATAATAATAATAGTTAGAAGCCAGTTATTGGAAAATTAATTTCTTTTAATATTCGTTATTATTGTTAACATCAAGTTATTGTCCAACTTACGCAGCTTCAAAAATTGCAAATTGACTTGATCGATATATTCCCGATCCTATAAACGGCGGAATACAACCTCTAAATAACATTACAGTAATTGCATTGACGGGTTCAAATCTTTTAAATATTTTTTGCTAAATATTAAGATATTTACCTATATAAACCTACAATTCCTTGAGATTTAAATACTTTTGTAAATGTTTGCACCATTCCTGTTTTTTCGAATCCAGATTGAGCTTGCATTTTAGTTTTAATAGTATCGAATGGGTGTCCAACGGCGACATTTGTAAGGCCATAAAGTACTCCGGCTAGAAAGAGAAAGTTAAAACAATTAATTTTTTAAAATTAAATTGTTTATTATTTACTTACCTCCTAAAGCAATAACTCCTTCTTTAAACCAATGAGTTCTTAATTCGTTGTGAGTCATAATTCTTTATTATCTTCTATAATGTGTCTAAAATATTTTATTAGAGAAAATTTCTTTTCGAAGATTGCTCTTATATTGACCTTTTATAAACAAATTGTGGACTTTGATTCTTAGTTCATGAGAAGTAGCAAAAAACTAGTAATTTAAACTGTCAATGATGTTAAACTCAAATACCGAGATTAATTAAAAAAAAAAACGTTCAATAGATTCTTAAAGCTATTTTATTAATAAATGTATAATAAAAGATAACGTAAGGTAATATCTAATACACGATAGAGGACACTATCCTTTTTTCTGTTTAATATAATTTGAATTTAAAAGATTAATTTAGTAAAAGTAATTTAATAATTTAGATTAAATATTAAATATCCAAATTTGTATTTAAATATGCAAATTTTAATACGCATTAACATCTACATAGTGTAAGCATTATTTTCATGGGTTCGAGCGTTAAATAATATCTTGTGGTTAGCACAAATTATTAGAATTTCGACAATCAGGCATTTGGAAATTTTCTTAGCTCTTCAACAATGTCATTTTCAAAAAGTAAAAAATATTTTGAAATGTTCATTTCATCAAAATGGTTCTAAATTTAAATCAGAATAATTGTATCCAACTATAATTAACTGAGATCACTTTCTGCGCAATAGAAGCAAGATATTTCTTCCAATATTTCGCCCTTGGACTGTATCTAGAGCTAGAGTTGACTAGGTAATTTTTTTGGTGTTGCTCTCTACCCTATTTTAGACACGTTTCTTACACTGACATCAATACGTGATGCAGTTTTCCTGACTGATAACCTTTGCTCTCGGTAAACAAGGGTTATCAGTCAGGAAAACTGCATCACGTATTTATGTCAGTGTAAGAAATGTGTGTAAAATAGGGTAGAGAGCAACACCAAAAAAAATTACCTAGTCAACTCTAGCTCTATATACAGTCCAAGGGCGAAATATTGGGAGAAGAGTAACAAATCGAAAAACTGAAACTGTAACTGTTAAAAAAGACTTAAAAGAATATCATGGATTAAATATATTAGGAATACAGAATTAGCACATTATAAACAAAAATTTTCTGCCATCATTTTAGAATTTCTTAATGTATTTAAAATTTTTTAGGGTTTTTGAGAAGCTGTAAAGTGTTGTAATTAAATAGGGTCTAGCTTCCCATAAAAGTCTTCTTGGGATGCATCACCTCGGCAGATCGCTCACGTGTCGCGTTCCGTAACCAAATAAACCAAACTACTGTAATTCTAACGAGCGATTATTTATTATGACATTGTCACAATGTCGGGCTACAACTTTTCGTCATAATGTTCTCAATTTTTTTATAGTGATCTTGCCCCATACATTACACTTTTCCTGTTAGATAGATGACCGACCACTCTATTGGTAACTCTGTTCAGGAGAAAATTTTGAATCAAAGTAACGCGACTTCAGTTTCAAATCGGAAGTTCGTATATTGTTAATTTGGGCCTCTTGCTCCTAAGATTTCCACATCTGGTCTCGATTTTCATCTATCTATCCTTTTTCGAGATTAAGGAAGGACAGACAGTCCGAGGGAGAATAGTGGAAATTTATAAGTCTACAATTTTTTCAAATTGCAGTCCAATAATTTTTCTATAAACGCAATATTTACAAGAAAATATTTCCCACGTAGTTTATACAATTTGTTGCCAAAATTTAAACACTTTATTATCATATAAAAGGAATTATTTTAGCATTTTTACATGATTTTTTATTTAAACAAGTTTTATATGAAGTCTTTTGGACATTTGGACATTAATGTATGGAACCATCACAACCTATCTATTACGGATCACTTTTCAAATATTAATAGTAGACCAATATAATTAGTAGTTGTATTAATTAGTAGTAATCCTCTCTTCCGGGAGGAGGTCAACCACTACTTTTGGTCAAATTACTTCAACCCCCTTCCGCAACAGTTCCTTCTTTCTATCGGATCAGCGGTATGGTAGCATTCGAATAGGAAAATTATATAATACGAAGTTACCAGCCAGCACAAAATATGGTTTAAGTGGTTTTCGAAGGTACAGAGTTTAAATATTTGGTCCGTTTTTGCAAAATTTGATTCGTTGGCAGATGACCGTTTGATATTTGGCTGTGAATGGTACAGTTTCTTAGATTAGTTCTCAATTATTGTTATATTCCAGTTATTTTAGGGGTTATCGCACAAATAAAATAACTGGAATATAACAGTAATTGAGAACTAATTAATAAAAAAAGGGGATAAGAAGCTAGACGGTAGACATATAGTTTCTTAGAGTTAACATTAGGAAAAAATATGATGTCTGAAAAATTTAAGATATTGTATTTTCAATTGGTATATACTTGACCAATGAAACTGCCATTTTGTACCATCCGAGTATTGCCATAAACGTGACAATGATAGGCTAAAATAACTAAACTCTTTGTATGGTTTCCATTTTGATGTTTGTTATATTGTAGTATTTGATTTATATTCACAAAGGTTATCTTATGTAAGTGTTTATCACACAAGTGACCAATCTAACACATTTTAAAAATTCTTTATTCTTCTACTGTTATTCTTCTATTTAAAGAATTTTTATATGTTAGATTAGGCATTCGATGTGATAAACTCTTACGTGAGATAACCTTTGTAAATATAAATCAAATACTATAATATAATATAATGGAAGGATTGGAAGTACGAAATAATCTAATCTTAATCTTTTCTGTTATTTTTTGCCCGAGCAACGCCTGGTTCATCTGCTAGTTACTTATTTTTTGTGCATAACCTAATAGAAATGTTTATTAAATCAATAAACTAATTATTGTAAAAGTATGTAAACATTTTTTGAGTTGCTGTATGTACTAAAAGCCAATTTTACATCTTTGATTAGAATGACATTCAAAAACATAAAACGGATTTAGTAGAAGAGAACTCAAAATACCTTCTTGGCATCGAATGTATTCAGAATTGTGACTCTTGTGAGACAGAAAAACGTTATATTGTGTTTAAAAAGATTTTATTTACGTTTTAATGATAACACTTTAGTTTACATCTAGATTCTCGAGACTATGCATGGCTTTTGTAAGATAGCCTACAAAAGTAAAGATTTGAAGACACACTGCTGGCATTACTTAGCGTGAAATCGGGCCACAACAGTAAATTTACTGTTGTGGCCCGATTTCACGCTAAGTAATGCCAGCAGTGTGTCTTCAAATCTTTACTTTTGTAGGCTATCTTACAAAAGCCATGCATAGTCTCGAGAATCTAGATGTAAACTAAAGTGTTATCATTAAAACGTAAATAAAATCTTTTTAAACACAATATAACGTTTTTCTGTCTCACAAGAGTCACAATTCTGAATACATTCGATGCCAAGAAGGTATTTTGAGTTCTCTTCTACTAAATCCGTTTTATGTTTTTGAATGTCATTCTAATCAAAGATGTAAAATTGGCTTTTAGTACATACAGCAACTCAAAAAATGTTTACATACTTTTACAATAATTAGTTTATTGATTTAATAAACATTTCTATTAGGTTATGCACAAAAAATAAGTAACTAGCAGATGAACCAGGCGTTGCTCGGGCAAAAAATAACAGAAAAGATTAAGATTAGATTATTTCGTACTTCCAATCCTTCCATTATATTATATTATAGTATTTGATTTATATTTACAAAGGTTATCTCACGTAAGAGTTTATCACATCGAATGCCTAATCTAACATATAAAAATTCTTTAAATAGAAGAATAACAGTAGAAGAATAAAGAATTTTTAAAATGTGTTAGATTGGTCACTTGTGTGATAAACACTTACATAAGATAACCTTTGTGAATATAAATCAAATACTACAATATAACAAACATCAAAATGGAAACCATACAAAGAGTTTAGTTATTTTAGCCTATCATTGTCACGTTTATGGCAATACTCGGATGGTACAAAATGGCAGTTTCATTGGTCAAGTATATACCAATTGAAAATACAATATCTTAAATTTTTCAGACATCATATTTTTTCCTAATGTTAACTCTAAGAAACTATATGTCTACCGTCTAGCTTCTTATCCCCTTTTTTTATTAATTAGTTCTCAATTACTGTTATATTCCAGTTATTTTATTTGTGCGATAACCCCTAAAATAACTGGAATATAACAATAATTGAGAACTAATCTAAGAAACTGTACCATTCACAGCCAAATATCAAACGGTCATCTGCCAACGAATCAAATTTTGCAAAAACGGACCAAATATTTAAACTCTGTACCTTCGAAAACCACTTAAACCATATTTTGTGCTGGCTGGTAACTTCGTATTATATAATTTTCCTATTCGAATGCTACCATACCGCTGATCCGATAGAAAGAAGGAACTGTTGCGGAAGGGGGTTGAAGTAATTTGACCAAAAGTAGTGGTTGACCTCCTCCCGGAAGAGAGGATTACTACTAATTAATACAACTACTAATTATATTGGTCTACTATTAATATTTGAAAAGTGATCCGTAATAGATAGGTTGTGATGGTTCCATACATTAATGTCCAAATGTCCAAAAGACTTCATATAAAACTTGTTTAAATAAAAAATCATGTAAAAATGCTAAAATAATTCCTTTTATATGATAATAAAGTGTTTAAATTTTGGCAACAAATTGTATAAACTACGTGGGAAATATTTTCTTGTAAATATTGCGTTTATAGAAAAATTATTGGACTGCAATTTGAAAAAATTGTAGACTTATAAATTTCCACTATTCTCCCTCGGACTGTCTGTCCTTCCTTAATCTCGAAAAAGGATAGATAGATGAAAATCGAGACCAGATGTGGAAATCTTAGGAGCAAGAGGCCCAAATTAACAATATACGAACTTCCGATTTGAAACTGAAGTCGCGTTACTTTGATTCAAAATTTTCTCCTGAACAGAGTTACCAATAGAGTGGTCGGTCATCTATCTAACAGGAAAAGTGTAATGTATGGGGCAAGATCACTATAAAAAAATTGAGAACATTATGACGAAAAGTTGTAGCCCGACATTGTGACAATGTCATAATAAATAATCGCTCGTTAGAATTACAGTAGTTTGGTTTATTTGGTTACGGAACGCGACACGTGAGCGATCTGCCGAGGTGATGCATCCCAAGAAGACTTTTATGGGAAGCTAGACCCTATTTAATTACAACACTTTACAGCTTCTCAAAAACCCTAAAAAATTTTAAATACATTAAGAAATTCTAAAATGATGGCAGAAAATTTTTGTTTATAATGTGCTAATTCTGTATTCCTAATATATTTAATCCATGATATTCTTTTAAGTCTTTTTTAACAGTTACAGTTTCAGTTTTTCGATTTGTTACTCTTCTCCCAATATTTCGCCCTTGGACTGTATATAGAGCTAGAGTTGACTAGGTAATTTTTTTTGGTGTTGCTCTCTACCCTATTTTACACACATTTCTTACACTGACATAAATACGTGATGCAGTTTTCCTGACTGATAACCCTTGTTTACCGAGAGCAAAGGTTATCAGTCAGGAAAACTGCATCACGTATTGATGTCAGTGTAAGAAACGTGTCTAAAATAGGGTAGAGAGCAACACCAAAAAAATTACCTAGTCAACTCTAGCTCTAGATACAGTCCAAGGGCGAAATATTGGAAGAAATATCTTGCTTCTATTGCGCAGAAAGTGATCTCAGTTAATTATAGTTGGATACAATTATTCTGATTTAAATTTAGAACCATTTTGATGAAATGAACATTTCAAAATATTTTTTACTTTTTGAAAATGACATTGTTGAAGAGCTAAGAAAATTTCCAAATGCCTGATTGTCGAAATTCTAATAATTTGTGCTAACCACAAGATATTATTTAACGCTCGAACTCATGAAAATAATGCTTACACTATGTAGATGTTAATGCGTATTAAAATTTGCATATTTAAATACAAATTTGGATATTTAATATTTAATCTAAATTATTAAATTACTTTTACTAAATTAATCTTTTAAA
The DNA here is from genome assembly GCF_000671375.1 of Centruroides sculpturatus. Taxonomy (NCBI): domain Eukaryota; kingdom Metazoa; phylum Arthropoda; class Arachnida; order Scorpiones; family Buthidae; genus Centruroides; species Centruroides sculpturatus. The sequence goes on along the minus strand of NW_019384447.1, from coordinate 105,318 downwards.
TTCAAATTATATTAAACAGAAAAAAGGATAGTGTCCTCTATCGTGTATTAGATATTACCTTACGTTATCTTTTATTATACATTTATTAATAAAATAGCTTTAAGAATCTATTGAACGTTTTTTTTTTTAATTAATCTCGGTATTTGAGTTTAACATCATTGACAGTTTAAATTACTAGTTTTTTGCTACTTCTCATGAACTAAGAATCAAAGTCCACAATTTGTTTATAAAAGGTCAATATAAGAGCAATCTTCGAAAAGAAATTTTCTCTAATAAAATATTTTAGACACATTATAGAAGATAATAAAGAATTATGACTCACAACGAATTAAGAACTCATTGGTTTAAAGAAGGAGTTATTGCTTTAGGAGGTAAGTAAATAATAAACAATTTAATTTTAAAAAATTAATTGTTTTAACTTTCTCTTTCTAGCCGGAGTACTTTATGGCCTTACAAATGTCGCCGTTGGACACCCATTCGATACTATTAAAACTAAAATGCAAGCTCAATCTGGATTCGAAAAAACAGGAATGGTGCAAACATTTACAAAAGTATTTAAATCTCAAGGAATTGTAGGTTTATATAGGTAAATATCTTAATATTTAGCAAAAAATATTTAAAAGATTTGAACCCGTCAATGCAATTACTGTAATGTTATTTAGAGGTTGTATTCCGCCGTTTATAGGATCGGGAATATATCGATCAAGTCAATTTGCAATTTTTGAAGCTGCGTAAGTTGGACAATAACTTGATGTTAACAATAATAACGAATATTAAAAGAAATTAATTTTCCAATAACTGGCTTCTAACTATTATTATTATTGTTGTTATAAAAGTTATACATATTTAGATAATGATATTGGAAAAACAGAAATTCCTTTAACGCATGGATTACAGATGTGAGTTTTTCATTTATTTGAATAAATTACAAATGAATTATTAAATTTATAATAATAATTCTTTCGGTATTAATTTATTTCATTAGAAGGGTCATTGCGGGAGGTCTGATGGCAGGTGCTACACGAGCTATTATTGAGTGTCCTTTAGAATATGCAAAGGTTTCATAATTACTTTTACTTTTCTCAATTGTTTATTAAACATAATTATGTTTTATTATAAAGTTAATACAAATAATAAAAATAGTTTTATTAATTAATAGATAAAACGACAAGTTGGTCATACTTGGACATTTAGAAAGATTTATACGGTAAGTAAATCGTTTTTTATTCGAACTATTTATATATCACATAGCTCTTATCTATAAATCAATCATATGATAACTTGAATTTTATAAATCATAAAATATTATTATATCAACTATTATTTGAGAGAATATTAACTTGATATTTAAAGCGAATGGAAATATTGATAAGAATTATTTATAACATATAAACATCTATAAAAATATTTATCTGTTTTTATAAATAATTTTTCACGGATAGTACAGTGTAAAATTTCTAATTTACTAAGTATTATAGAATTTTTTTATTTCAAAGCATCTTACTAATATTTCAAGTCCTATTATTTTATCAATTTAGGTAAATAATGTGACATTTTTTACATTAAAACTTTCTTTATAAAAACAAGTATTGCATGTATTAGGCAATTTATATAATTACATTCATAATGCCATATTTAGAAGTGGATAAAATTTAAAATGGAAAAATTGAAGTCAAAATCATACAAAATCGTTAGATCAGTTTTGAAACAATAATACAGTATAAACAAATAAACAATACACAAATATGAATATTTTAAAACATTAATTTTATCACCTATTTTTTTCAAGAAATAGGTGATTATTAATATTCAACTCTCAAGTGAAACGTTTGAGAGTAAAATTTTCAGTATTGGTATCTCTGTTTATATATACAATATTTTCAATTAACAATTAAATAATACATTTCAATGTAAAAATTTAAATATAGTTTGTTGAGAATAAGCTGAAATATCATTTAATGCAATATTAGGTCGAGAATAACATACAGAAATTATATTTACTCAAAAATAATTATATCTCGAGTTTTAATTTTGTATAGCCTATATTTTTAACTGGTATACTAAAGATATTCACAATGAACTACAATGCAAATTTGATTTAAAAACAAATAGGATTACACGTATATTTTCTAATTAATTTACAAATAAAATAATGCAAATAATATCTAATGGATTAGTAATTTAGATATTTTTGATTTGTTTGTGTTTTATTTGAATATGTTAAAATTAGAAAGAGCGAATTTGTAAATTAGATAGTAAATTATAAATTATTTATAAATATTTTTGAAACTTTAATTGCTTTTTATATTAGATTACAAATTAACCACAAAAATAATAATAATTTAAAATAGATTTAAATAATTTTCCAAACATTATGAATAAATATTTTCTAGAAATTAAGATGTTTCTTTTTTGCATGTATTTCTGCTTATTTATTATTAGCTGGAAATTGTAAATTATTTAACATTAAAAGCTACTAAAATAATTATCCGATTAATAAATTAATGTTAGTAATAATATCAATTGATGATAATTTTAATTGTCTAAAATTATACAAATTATTTACANTCTATTAATTTTTTAGTTATATGTGTGCAGCTTCCACCCAAGGTCGTAGGCTTCCACCGGCTAAACCGGGTGAGGTTGGTGCTCTGTAAAGCGCGTGCGCAAATCTGGCTTTTTGGAATCTGACAATACAGAGATTCCACTCTGCCACTAATATTCGAATATACAATAGCAATCTTATTTTTTTTTTCACGTGTAGTATAGAAATTTGTAATAAGATACATAATGTAGTTATAATAAAATATTGTGCGATTATTTTCATACAATTAAAATTAATATGTATTTATTTTTTATAAAATACAAGGGAAGCGGCGCTTCCACCACTTCTAATGACGGCACGCCACTGACTGTTACTTATAAGCAGTAACCAGTTACAAGTATTATAAGTCTTGTAGCTTGTAACCAATATCTTGTTGTAATCTTTATGCAGGTTTATAACTTTGTAATTTTTAATATAGTAAATAGGGCCCTGGTCTGTTGTTATTGTTTGATCATAGTATGTTTTGTATTGTTTTATAAAAACCGATTAGTGTATGTTTTGTGATTGTAATCTTTTCATGCATTATGTTCACTTAAATTGTCATAATCAAAAAGCAATTTATTATTCAGTATATGGATTGCATCCTGCTCAGTTAATGTCTGTATCCAGTACCATGCTGGACAAGGACAAGGTCAAGTTACCGCTAAATAATAATAATAATGATAGAGTAACTAGAAAAATTATAACTTAGCTGTCTTATTTGTTCACAATTAACAAAGTAGACTTTAATAATGTAGAGTTAATTGGAATTGAGAGAATTTTTAGCACAATTCTGCTTTAAATTATTTAATATCATTTAAATTCATTCAACTTCAGTTGCATTATTTTATGCAAAATAAACAAACAAAATAAAAATTTAGAGAAAAAGAGTTTTGCTGCATAACAAATGACCAAGGACAATTTAAATACTGTATTTTAAACACTTTCTTAATTTATTATTTTTGTAAACAATTAGATTCATTTAAATAAAATTTTAAATAAAGCATTAAGTATTTTTATTAATTTATCAAAAATTTTATGACAACTTTGCTAGTAGAAGTCAAAACAAATAAATGTTTCATATAACTTTCTAGAAAAAAATTATTTCAAGACATTTTACCTGTAAACTAAAAATTAGCATAAGAATGCAGCAGCTTTAATCATTGAATCAGTAAGTTTGAAAATAAAATATTTTAACTATTGAATGAAATGTTATATTGCTGAAAAGATCGTCAGATTTATATCAATGCCCAGTTTTGTTGTTTTATTTCTTAAAAGTCTAATCTTAAATCTATTCCATTTTTACATTATTCATGTGAAAAGTAAAGAAAACTAAATACTTATTTTAGGGTTTTGATATTTCAGTTTTATCTACTACTATAAAAAAAAAAAAATTTAAATTTTATTTCTGAACTTTAAATAATTTTTTAAAAATTTACAATCAAAGTATTAGCTATTTTACAAATTAAATATCTACTTAAATTGCCTCTTACTAATTTTTGATGATGAATCTATATTCATATTGTCTGTGTTATCAAAGTAATATTTCAAAATAATGCTAACAATAAATTAAGTTTTTTATAAATTAATAATTAATGTATTGAATTATTATGTATATAAAATGTCATTTCTTAAAATAAATTTTTAATTGTCAATTTTTTTAAATTTTCAGGTTATCAAATGTTTTATGTGGTCAGTTAACAACTGCTACTTTACAACTGGTTAATATTAGACAAAAATAAACACTGCAAAAACCTAACAAATTAACGAGAAAATTATACACAAAGTGCGAACGTTTTTGCCTGTGTTAAACGGGCATCGTCAAGCAACAAATTACTGAGAAGACACAGGATTGTTGAACATATGTGTAGGGGAAGGGTTGTATGACAAGGCAGATGCTCCACTGTTTAAACACGATGAAATGTCATGGGTAGCACCATTTTGGACGATTGCCATGCAGAGTCCTTTGTTTGAACTGTGAATGTCCGAAGTGGAATCATGAGCCAAAGTAAAGATTATGGGCAATTCCATTGTGGGAAATATCTAATACTCTCACCTGGTGATTTTCTCCTGTTTTGATGGTTGATTCTGTTTTTGGGACAGTTTGATGTCTGTCCAATTGGTTTGATGGAGTGTCCATCTTTGTTAGCTAGGTCAGTCATGTTACAATATAGGAGGTTTGATTCTTAAACACTATGTAGTGTAATAAATTCAAACACTTGGCATTCTATCATCTTTATTTAGTTCAGTTGATTAGTCTTTCACCCCTATACCAAGGTCTGATTATTGATTTCATGTCAGAATCGCTGCGGACCTCCACCAGTTTCCTGAACACAGTTTCAGATTATCAAAAATATAGTATGTTTCAACCTTGCTAAAGAAGCAAACTGGTGCAGTAGAATCACAAAAATAAATGCTGTAGTGAGTCCAGAGACATTTATGAAGATATTTATGATGTAAAATCTCAAAATAAAAGACTAGAACCAATAAAACAGAAAAAAAAATTTCACCCCAGGTGGGCTTGAACCATGTTTATTTTCATTAAATTTATACAGCATGTATGTAACAAATTGTCCAGAGGATGGCACCTCAGGAACATGACAAAAGTAAGGTAAGGTAAAACAATACAAGAATAAGTAGGTTACATATTATTACACAAATGAAGATGTGTACAAAGAATAGGATAATTATGCAGGGAGATAAGTATGACATAAATATATAGACAAACAGAATGAATGCCATAATATACAAATAGAGAGTTACAAGTACACATAGCATCATTACATAGTTATAGAATGTAGAATACCGATTACAATAGTGAGAAGTTAACCAATGATGGGTAGGGTGAGGACTACATCTTTGACTCCATATTCTGTGCCCAAATTTAAGTATATTGGTTTTAATGAATTTGTGCATTCTAACCAAGTAACCAATGGGAGAGCCACAGAGTTTGAAAAGGTCTGTATTACGGGCTTAGGCCCCTCCCATGGAGCAAAAAACAATCATGTCATTGACAACACAGTAGCCTCTTGCCACAAAATGGTCCCTTATGTGATAGTATTTGTCTTAGCCTGTCGTGCAATGTTAAGGTAATCCCTCCATATTGGTTGGTATATGGCCAGATCAATAATGGTGATCTTTTCCTTTTTGTCACATATAACAGTATCAGGGCATAGGGTATCATCTCCCAGCTCATCTATTGATTTGTTGATAGAGACCATGATGCCAGGGCATTTGTTGTTGTAATGAACTGTCTTGCTGATCTGAGTCAGAATTTTGTTGTGCAGCTCATGTCTGAGAGGCATGTAGTGGTGACACTTCGAAAGAATATGGTGGATTGTCTCGCATTCACCACAATGGGAGGTGAGTGACATTTTCCAGCGATATAAGTTAGTTTTAGTGGGAAGAGGATCCAGCAAAGCTTTTAATGTGAAGGCATAGGTGCCTGTGGCAGTTTTTAGTTACCATGTATTTACCAATTTTATTCACAATAATATACAGGAAGCCTTATACACCATCATGTAAAGGATGGTCACGTAAAGGAGCATGTGCGAGTATGTCTGCTCGTCACAAGGAGCGTAGCCACAAAAAAGAATGAATGATGGTGGATGGTCCACACACATTTTTATATCTGTGCGCCAGTGCCACTGGATTTCCAGATGAGACACTAAAGTTACAATTATTTAGGTCGTCACACACTCCCCCACCAGTGACAATGAGATGTCTACAGTTATAAATATCTCAGGTTGAAATGGTCCAGATCTGGTTGTGACTGGTCCTGGCCTGTCATCTGGTGTAGTTGCCCTTGCTGACGATTCTTCACCTATCTTCCATGGATCAGATGTTAGAGATGGCACGCTGGACTCCTTATCTGAGTTTGACATGATAAATGCTGGTTTTAACCGGTCTATGTTTACTGAGACTTTTCAGCTGCCTTGTTCGATTCTGAAGACCTTTTTGTCTCTTGATACCACATGAAATGGACCCAAATAGATTGATTATAGGGAGTTCCTTACAGCGTGGTCACACACAAATACATGACTGTATTCTGTTTTGTACATGAGCTCAGTTCATCATGTACAAAACAAGTTGTCTTGGTTGATTGTCTGGTGTTTGTTGGGCATAACTTTTCCTTAGTGTTTTTAAGTTGACTGACAAAGTTTGCTAGGTCAGAATTGCTCTTACTTGGTGAAAAGAATTTGCCAGGCAATCTGAGGTTTTCCCCGTAAACCATTTTGGCTGGTGGCCTGTACGTCTTCCTTAAAAGCTGTTTGAAGGCCTAGGAGAACTGTTGGGAGTACTCTTGACCAATTGTTTCATGGCAACGTAGAGCTGCCTTTAATGTGTAGTGGAGTTGTTCAACCATGCCATTCACCACTGGGTGGTATGGTGTTGTACAAATTTGCTTGATGCATAGTGTTGCTGACTGGGAGCAGAAAAGATTGTACTGAAATTGGCATCCTTGGTCCAAGGTCATCCTGAGTGGAACACCAAAGCTGCATATCCAGTTTGCGTAAAAGGTCTTTGTGACCTACTCTGCTGAGATATTGGTAACTGGAATATCTAGCCACCTGAAATATCTATGATGCATGTGACTATATATCTAAACCCTTGTGATGGGAGAAGTGGACCTACTATATCGATATGCATATGTTTGAAGCAGAAACTGGGAGTGAGAAAGGTGCCTGGTTTTGAATGGACCTTTGTGTGCTGGCACTGGGAGCAAGTGCACGTCCACCTGGCAACATCAGATCTCATTGACTTCCAGCAATATCATTTGCATACTAGTTTTGCTGTTGTTTAGTTTGGATTCTAGGGCGTGCTTATATATAAATATTATATTTTTACTTTCCCACCTGTTATATATAACAGAGGGAAAGTCAAAAAATGACCCCTCAAATTTTTACATTTTTGGACTCCACAGTACAATCTGCATAGAAAGTCCAATGTATTTCCAAACGATGTCTCTTCGTAAGTACTTCACAGAGTTTTTTGGCATAAGAGGTGCCTAGCCCATTTAGACAGATGAAATACTCCCAATGGGAAGAGGGCTGATGCAGTTTTATTTAATAGTAACTTGGTATCATTTAGAAGTTGTCAGAAAAGGGACCAGATATCACCCCACTATTTCTCCAGTTGATTACTGAGGTAACAGAAAGAATCCTTAGAGGGGATAGGTTTGACGTGAGTGTTGACTGTAAGGGAGATGTCCAGATTTTTCATGGAGAACAAACCTTTATAGGAGCTTTTTGTACCTTCACAGGCGAGAAGTTTGCATTTGTTAATGTTAAAAGAAAGACCTGAATTTTTGCTGAAATCTATAACTGACTCATGTAGCTGGGTTAGGTGTTGAGGAGTTTTAGAAAGGATAGTAAGGTCATTGGCAAAAAGAAGTTGGTTGATATCCTGGCTTGTCCTCAGTAACTTGTTTAATACACTGAACAGATTCTCTAAAACTAGATTGAGGGGAGAGGATGGATTTTTCCCTGTTTAATGCCACAATGCTGAGGAATGACTTCTTACATCATACGCCCTTCCCTCTACATGTGTTCAGCAATCCTGTGTCGTCTTGGCAGTTTGTTGCCTGATAATGCCCGTTCACACTTACAATGGGCAAAAATGTTCACACTGTATAATTTTCTCACTGGTTATTTTTATCTGGCCCATCAGCAAAATTAATTCTTAGTGAAAAATAGTAAGTAAAATATTTATTTTATTAACTANTTAATGAAAATTAAATTTAAAAAATAAGACACATTTTTACAGAATCATATGCAACAATTGTAAATGTTCACGTTACTCTCACGATATTTATCATCAAAATTTTGTGGATGTAAAAGATAGAATTGGTTTCAATGATTTATCAAATGCAAATAAAATCAATTTAAAAGAAATAACACTAAATGAAGGATATTCTTGGATACCATTTGGATTGACTACTGAAAAAGTTATTTATAGATTTTGTAAAATTTAAATTAAATTAAAACGATAATTTAAACTGATTTTAAACGTTTATCAGATTAAGGAATATTTCCTACAAATTCCATCACGAAAAGTTCCCCGTTTAGGAACTGTAGGAGAGAACTATCGAAATCAACAACTGATGTTGCAATTACCTAAACAGGATTTTGCTTTGAGATATTGCAAATTTTTCGATTACGATTATCAAAATAACTTTTATGATTTCAAAAACGAAAGAGATAAAAATGCGTTAGATATTGGATATGTAAAAGAAGTCATAGAAAGCTCAACGGCAAGAACTATTTATAATAATAATTATTATATAACTGTTTAAAATTATGAATTTAAAAGTATAAAAATATATTCACAGAATTGTTATCATTGTAAAAAACTTGTGACTCAAGGGAGTCTTGTAATAATTGCACCCAAATTTGGAGAGAGAATTTGCTGGCATCCAGTTTGTTTCATATGTTGTATATGTAAAGAATTGTTGGTAGATCTGGTATATTGCTTGAAAGATCATAAATTATATTGCGAACGCCATTATGCAGAAGTGTTTAGACCACGTTGCGCAGCTTGTGATGAGGTTCGTAAAATAATTATAATATACATTAATAATAATAAATGTGTAATATAAACGGTGTTCTTCTAGCTTATCTTTGCCAGAGAATGTGTCAAAGCAATGCAAAAAGATTGGCACGTAACACACTTTTGCTGTGAAAAATGTGATAATTCTCTCAGTGGACAAAGCTTCGTAATTAGAGAGGAACATCCATACTGTATCCAATGTTATGAGACAGAATTTTCAAATATCTGCGATGAATGTGGGAAAATAATTGGAATTTATTCAAAAGTCAGTTATTTTTTTAAGCTGTTAAGTTTTATACTCGTTTAAATCTTATAAATAAAATTTGTTTCAGGATCTTTCTTATAAAAACAGACATTGGCACGAAGAATGTTTTGTGTGTTGCAAATGCCACGAAAAACTTATCAATAAGCAATTTATATTAGAAGAAAGAAATATTTATTGTAGCACTTGTCATGATACCCCCCAAAGCAGCAAGTGTCAAGGATGCAATGAAGTTTTTCAGGCTGGTATGAAGATTATTATTGTATTGCATATGTTAAATATTATCTAAATTTATATTTAAAAGTAAATACTATATTTTATATTTAAATATATATTTAATAATTTCATAAGGTATTAAGAAAGTGGAATATAAAAGAAAGCAATGGCATGAAAAGTGTTTCTGCTGCAACATATGTCAAAATCCAATCAGAATTGAAAATGTTATTCCAAAAGACAATGAAATCTATTGCAGCTCTTGTTATGAACAAAAATTCTTTGTAAAATGTATTAAATGCAAACATATAATTACAAGTGATGAATTGAAGTATCGTAATGAATCATGGCATACGGATTGTTTTTGTTGTACTAATTGTCAGATAAATCTTGCTGGACAACAGTTTACTTCACACAACGAGAAACCTTATTGTTTTGAATGTTTCGTTGAGATGTTTGCCAAACAATGTACAGCCTGTAAAAAGCCTATTTTCAGTTAAATATGTTTTAATTTAAGTAGTTTCGAAAATAAACATAAGAGGAACTTTAAGTATATTTTATTTAATCTATTTTTTAGAAACCGGAGGAACCCGTTTTGTATCTTTTGAAAATCAAGCCTGGCATCCCGACTGCTTTTTGTGTACTAAATGCAATAAATCATTGGTCGGAAAAGGATTCATAAGTGATGGATCATCTAAAATGTGTCCCGAATGTGCAAATTAAAACGTTATGAAAATTATACAAAATTCAGATTATTTACATTTTTAATAAATAATTTTTAAATATTGTTTAAGTTAAATGTTTCTTTATCAGCCAGTAGCCACATTAGGGGGTTCGAGGAGTACGAACAGCACAGTATATCTCACCAAAATGACACTAAAATTTTTGTTTAGTGTTTTTAAAATAAAAATATTCCCATAATTATAACAACAAAAACGTTTTTCATTAGTTCGATTTACATCTAAATATATAAAATTACTTGTCCTGACTGACTGAGTCACTGATTCATCATCGCCCAGAGCAAACCGTTGAACCTAAAGAGGTGAAATTTGGTACACAGTTAGGGTACGTCATGAAAAAGCACACTAAGAAGGGATTTTTCGAAATTCCTCCGTGAGGGGAGAGGGAGAGCATTAAGGCTTAACCTGACTTTTACTGTACTATTTTAGATGCGATTTTTTGTTTCTAATTGATCAAATTGAAAACGTTCGATTGCATTAGAAGATTTTCAGTAATAAGGGGTTATGTGTAACACAAGTAATTTTATATATTTGGGGCTGAACTGAAGGTTATTTCTATCAAATTGCAAAATCCTTGTGGGCAAAGTCGCGGGTAACAGCTAGTGTATCAATATGATTACAATGTTAAAATTACGACTATAGGATGGCCGAATGGTTAATTAAGGTAGTAGTCTGCCTCTCTGGGAGACCCAAGATTGAATCTGGATGGGTCGAAAAAAGCCTCAGAAAGTTGTGAACCTGGCAGAACTCTTAATGGATCTGCTAAAAAGGCTTTCTTAGTGTTTAATTAATAAATGCTAAAAGTACGCTAATTTACTTTTTGTAATTTCTAACTTAATGCATTCCGGTCTCCCTAATAATGTTATTATTAGGAAATTACAATAAAGATACAAAATATTGTACGTTTTTCAAATAAATACAATTACAAAAAGATCCAGCATCGAGTTACTTAACTTTTCCGACAACATTTGGTGACGCCATTTGTTATGATATTTCATTAAAAAACTTTTTATATTCTTAAGCTTTTTGCCATTTTATAATAATTAATTTAGAGGGTAGGATGGGTTTTATTTTAAAAATTTTAAATGCTAATAACGAGTAAAATCATCGAGTCCGATCCAACTGAAAATACACACGACCCACAATATCTCCCTACCTCTTCGACCTCTAACCACCAAAATTTAAGAGTATCAATCTCCCTAATACACAAACATCCCTACAAAATTTCAGAAATTTTTGAGTAAAAGAACAGGAATTATTAAGCTCCAAACAGGGTGAACAAAATCGAGCCCCCACACACGTATACAGTATAAACAAACTAACATCCACACACACAGAAAAAAACCAATTTTTTTTTTTGCATTTCTCGACGTTTCAAGGTCTCCTGAGTTCAAAAATGTAAAAATCTTGGGGGTCATTTTTCGACCGATAGCCATACTTTCCCTTTGTTACATATAATAGAGCCGGGGAAGTAAAATAAAAATAAATCTACAAATATAAATACATGTAGCCAGTACGAATGACATGTATTTATATAATGTATAAAATGTAATTCTAATTTTACTAGATTTTTGTTATTGCTATTACATTCAGTAATATGCGAAAATTACGATTTACGAGTAACGTTACAAATCATGTTAAATTCTTAGAAGTGATTGAGATATGTAAGCCTAACTTTACCCCATCGACCATAAGACGCTTTGGTGCAATACCGTGTTCTATAACTTATTTGTGAAAAAAAACCCAAAAATCAAGTAAAAAATTATTGACGTAATTAATGGTCTCCAAGCTTTGCCTCTCCCGAAAAATTTTTGCGGACGGCCATACATATCTCATCTCGTATGTCTTCCTTTATTATAAGCCAATCCATGTTTAAATTGATATAAAACATTCTGCTTAAATTTGTATCTTGAAAGGTGATAAATTTCTACTAATTCTCTGCTTTCTAAATGAAGATTCTCGGACATTTATTTAGAAGATAACACTGTCAATTTTAGAGTATGTTAGGCCTCTATACTGAATCTTTGTTCGGGATTGAGGCACAATTGTATACTTGTAATATCATATAAACTCTTGCTTTTTTCTCTGCTATAATGTGGATCTTAACGAATAAAATATATACAGTACGTTTAAAGGGAGACATATGTTTAAATACGGTGAAGGACAGGTCCAGACATGTCTGGGGCATGCTATCCCGAAAAATTCTCAGGGGTTTAGCCGTCCGGACTCGATCCTGGGAGCGATAGGCTGACGTCTTAGCTTCCTCTCTATCCTCTGCCATCCCATAATTTATATAACAATAGGATTCCTCCATATTATCAAATTATGATAGAAAACAAATTATTAAATTAATTAATTAAGCAAGAATTTAATAGCTAACTCTTCAAAAAACATTTCAATAAGATACTACGAGTATTGAAATTAAAATTTTATCTATAATATTAATATTTATTAATATTGAAATTTTCCACAATGACGCATTGTGGAAAATTTTCGATAAAATTCATTAATTTCGGGAAATTTCGTAGACACGGGATAATTGACTATCTGGCAACACTGTAGTAAAGTTACTTCGGAGCTGACGTGGGTGGCGGGATGTTTTTCTACAGAAAGAAGGAAAGGAGGAAAACAATTATGTCAGCTGTAAGAAATTCAGGACCAACCAACAGTTTAAAGAGTAAGAATAAGCTTAATAAAATACAAATGCAATGTATGTAAAATATATAAATTAAGAAAAGTTTCTACGTGTTTTGGGTGTTGCTTTGTTTATTCACAATGGCTAACGGCCATTTTTCCGTTGTACGTATTTTATAAAGTAGGTTGGTTAATATGGTCCTGCAAAATGGCATCGAGTATTATCATGTAATAACCAATGAAACTTGTTTAATTTTGCTATGATGCTTCGTTATATATATCTTCAGTATAAGCATCATAACAAAGTTACAAGCTACTGGTTATAAGCAATGGTTAAAGTCCAGATACGTATACCGTCATGGCTGCTCATCTCTGATTCTAGCAAACAGTGGGGACGCACGTTCTAACCTAACCTAACCTATTCTAATAATTTGGTTGGTAATAATTATGGTAATTTATTAGAATAGGTTAGGTTAGGTTAGAACATGCGTCCCCACTGTTTCCTTTCTTTTGTTTGCTGGAATCGGAGATGAGTTGCCATGACGGTATACGTATCTGGACTTTTACCGCAATATTGATTGCATACTGTTACCAGGGGCGTGCCGTGACATTTGATGATAGGGAAGCTGTGTTTCTGTAAGAAGCTGACATCCAGAGGCAATCAGTCAATTGCGCGTCAGTGATGGTCTAGGGTCCATTCGTATCGTTTATTCGATAAGCCAGTAAAAACCGTAGACTTCTCTAAATGCATTTTTAATATCACAATTACATTCCGAATCACTAGTCACGATATAAGGGCTACAATTTCGAAGAAATCAGTCCCCACTGTACTTGGCTATAGATTGGTTCGGTTAAGCTTTTGTTTAAGTAATATTCAGGCTCTTTCATCAGGGTTTTGTTTACGTCCCCAATTCCCTAATCGCTTAATTATTTAACTACTTAAGTAGAAATAAGTCGAAACCAGTTACTTTGTACTCGAATATTTGTAGTCTCGGGAAAAAATGGAAAGACAAATTTTTATGACAAACGGATACATAAATCGTAAATTTAAGGAAAATAAATTCTAGAGCTTTTTCTGTACCTCGTGCATCTTTCTCATTCATTAAATTTAGTTGTAAATGATGCTGTCGAAGTAACCGTTAATTTTTTAACATTATACAAGAATTATACACGTTTTTTTCTACATCCCCTTAAAGATGGGATATACGAAATCGTAATATCACCGGTTTAACATTGAAATCAGTGAGTAATATAAAATCGGAGAGCGGAATAAAAATATCAAATATTTTAATGGATTTTAACTCCTGTCAACTATACAGAACTATCGTAAAAATATACCGGTAAATTCTTATCGGTTGGGTTAAGTTATAAATCTACTCGTTATTCACGTAATTGGCCAAATATCTAGTGGGCAGGCGGCTAACAGCCCAGAACCGGTCCCGGATAGAATTGGAAGTGTTATCGACCCAAGGTCGTAGGCTTCCATTGGCTAAACCGGGTGAGGTTCGTGCTCTGTAAAGTGCGTGTGCAAATCTGGCTTTTTGGAATCTGACAATACAGAGATTCCACTCTGCCACTAATATTCGAATATACAATAGCAATCTTATTTTTTTTTTCACGTGTAGTATAGAAATTTGTAATAAGATACATAATGTAGTTATAATAAAATATTGTGCGATTATTTTCATACAATTAAAATTAATATGTATTTATTTTTTATAAAATACAAGGGAAGCGGCGCTTCCACCACTTCTAATGACGGCACGCCACTGACTTCATGTATACTTGTTGTAGAATAATTATTTTGAGACATAAAAGAAACAATAAAATCTTCTGTTCTCTTCTCTATCTGCACTTAAATCAAACAACACAAATCTTTAAGATGCAGTCTTTTTAAACTCAGGAAAAATCGAATATTACTATTTATAACGAACGAACAAAACTATTTCTAGAATGCTTTTTAAAAAATTTTCCTTTTACACCTAATGCGCATGTCCGATATCGATAATTAGTCTTTTCTTCAGAAGGCTCTAAATTATTTAATAAATTATTAAAATTATGATTATTAATTTAGTTGAGATAGCGCCTAACGTCTCCCTGTAGTGACAAATTACTTTATATTAATTAAATAATTAATTAATTAAATTGTAGCCCGATCATTTAGGAAATCGTTGGATGTTTCTAGATAATTACAATCATCTTACAAACCAAGTGAATAGACAAATAAATACAAGAAAAATACAAAAAAGAAACAAAAAACAGCTCGTTACAAAACAAATAACAACTCAAAAATTTAGCTATTCACCATATATACAGGGTGTATTTTTTATCTTGAGACAATGAAATATCTTAATTGGATCTTATTATTTTGGAAGAAGGTATAGACAAAAGTTGTAGGGTGTCCAGGGGGCAATAAATTGGTGACCTCAGATGTGAGCTTGACCTTCACCTTCAAGGTCATTTGGAGGTCAAGTCCATTTTTTTCAATGGGAACACATATTTTTTCCCTGGAAATGGAAAGAGCAAGAAATTTTACATTCAGATATACCCTTGATCTTAAGGTATAGGTCAAACGTCAAGATTATTTTAACGTTAAAATTAAAAGCTTTTACTAATGGGAAACCATATTTTTTATTATTGGAATAGACAGGGAGGTAAAATTTACATTTACATGGAAAGAGCAGAAAATTTCACAATCAGCTATGATCTTGAGTACTCCGAATTTGACCTCTGAAGGTCATCTCAAGCTTGATAATTTTAAACGCAGCTCAACAAATGCATCAAAGTGGAAAAGCATCATTTTGAACATTTGTTATAAAATTTTCCCCAAAACCAATATCTCAAGCAATTGACTACACATCTTTACCACAACACCAGAGAATAGTAATATAATTATCTCTTTCCAAAAACCTCAACTCTTTCTTACCGATCCAAAAAACGAACCAAAACTTTGTTTTGGTTTGTTTTTTGGATCGGTAAGAGTTAGTATACGCACCAGTAACAGGTTAGAAAAAGATAATTATATTCTCAAGCAATGGTGAGAAGTAAAGTGACTCACTGAAAACATGCACCCCGATAGTGAAAGGCAAGGTGACTAACTGAAAATAAGCACCTTCAAAGGTGCAGAAAACTACTATGTTCACATTGTTACTCCTGGATAATGCTAAAAGTGGTGAATGCTTTTAAAGGTGAAAATAATAAGGTTCAATTAAAAACTTCAGACTAGGAGGCATTAAAGAGAATTAAAATAAATATTTTAATCTTGTGAGCACTTTCAACGTAAATATGTATTATGCTCCTGACAACACCAGGAACTGGAGAGGTGTGGTAGCGGAAGTAGAAAGAGGAATCGTAGGTATGTGTGAAGTGGATAAGGACTATTACAGATGGAAAACGGCATTCAAAACTGAAAAGTACTCTAGGAGGCAGGATAAAGAATTGAACATTAACCAAGCTAAAAAATGGTTGAATGACAATGATATAGTGGTCACTAGGGCAGATAAGAGTAAGCATTTGGTCTTAATGAAGAAACAAAGGTACAATGAAGCCCTGGATGAATATATAAGAAAAACGGAGTGTGAAGAGGTAGACCGAGGTATTGTTGTAAATATGTACGTTGTCTTCAGGCAATTCAAAATCGAATAGAGAGTTTGAACAGAACATTTAAATTTAAGCATTAATGATATTAGCTGTTTTTGGAACATAACTATTAAAAAATAAGATTTAAATTTTAGAATTAAAAACATTTAAAATTGGCGCGCATTTGTCTTAAAACAAACAAACTCCGATTGGAATGGTTGTTGATTAAGATCATTGAAATTAAGAAGCCTTTTTTGTAAACACGAAAAATTGGCATGCATGCACCTTAACATGCATAACATAAGAACCAATTAGATGCTGGCTGGCTTGAGTCCAGATACCTACACATTTTATAAAATGGATGTTGTTGCATTGTATCCTTCGGTACCACACTTTGAGACGGTGATGCTAGCTAATACCTTGCTTATGAAAGAGGGCTTTACTGCACAGCAAGTTTTAGATTAGAAGTTTGTGAAGCATTAGTTTATTACGGAGCACAATTACTTCTGCTTCAATGGAAAGATTTACCTGCAGAAGCAGGGGGTGCCGATTGGCTCACTGCTGTCAGCTGTATTGGCAGAACTTATCATATGGCGCCTTGAACACAGCGTTTTTAAATTCCCTCTCACCATAGCTTACCCCTTAATTTATTTAAGATACGTAGATGATATTCTTTTGGCATGGCAGGATACAGAAGACTCCTTCTGGGTATTAGAACATTACTTATCAAAGATGTATTCAACTTAAAAATAAAAAACCATTTAACTATCCAGCAAAATTCTTTAATAACATAAAAACATTTTCAAACGCATTGAGCGTTCATCATCAGTTATTTCTCTAATTCGAAACTAGTTTTGAATTAGAGAAATAACATTTTGTGTCAGGTTGCCCTCTACTAGGCCCCCATAACAAAACTGTGGCTACGCCCATGCCTGCCACCACATTCCGGAGATCAAGGGATTGGACAACGCTCCATCCCTTACTTCCATACTGTGGACGTTTCATGGCCTGGATCTGCCGGATCTTTAGGCAGAATGGTTTTTGTTTACCCATTGTCCCACGACCATTATAAATTTGCCTTCAGCTCAGAAGGCAAAGAAAACTGCTCAGACGTTTGCTATGAAATATGGTATTACTGGAGTTATTGGCTGTCTAGATGGGAAGCATATAGCAATCAAGGCCCCTTTAGTGGAACCCAATCATATATAAATAGAAAGGGATTTCACTCCTTAGTTTTACAGGGAGTATGTGATGAGAAAATGTGCTTTATTGATTGTTACATTGGTGAAGTTGGCTCTGTTCACAACTGCACAATATTTAAGAGATCTGAAGTGTATCACAGAGTTTGCAGTGGTGATGGCTTTCCATGTGCAGATTTTCATATCATAGGAGATGGTTCATACCAACTTTCAAAGCATTTAATAGTCCCCTACAGAGACAATGGTTTTTTATCATCATCTAAAATTATGTTTAACAATAAATTTTCATGTCAACAGACTATTGGGAGAGCATTCGCTCATCTAGTTGGTCAGTTTAGAAGGCTGAAGTTTTTGGATATGTCTTGCATGGACTTAATGGTAGAACTTAATAGCTGCATGTTGTACTTTACATAACATTTGTTCTACAGAAATTCTACATAACAAGTTCTACAGAATGATGAATCAGTATGGAGTAATGATGAAGAGAGAGTAGAAAATGGAGTGCAAATAACAGAAGTGGAAGAAAATGTGGCAGAGGAGATAACATATGAACAAGACCGAGAAATGGGATATTTAAAGAGAGAGCAGATAATGTTAGAAATAATGTCACAAGCAAACAGATACAGAATAAATTAATCAGCTCCTCAATTCATATTTTTCTAAACTAAATTCATTAGTGAAATTATGTATATTAAAACCAATTAAAATAAATTAAAGTATTGTGTTAAACTTTTGCTTTGTCTGAATCTGTTACATTATAGCTCAATAACATTATAATTTCTCAATATAAGCAGGGGAAATTCATGAGAAGCTAATCAGTACAGTGAAAATTGTTCTTGT
>NW_019384447.1:6686-85363 GCF_000671375.1 Centruroides sculpturatus | reverse complement strand
TATTAGAGAGGTTGAGGCGCACGTTTTAAACGTGTAAACGTGTACGTGTGACGTTCAGCGCCGCTTTCCCGTAAGCCTAAAAGTTTGACGATGGTGTTTGGAATGTTGAGCATGATTCCACCGACTATCCAAACACCATTGTCAAACTTTTAGGCTTAAGGGAAAGCGGCGCCGAACGTCACACGTACACGTTTACACGTTTAAAACGTGCGCCTCAACCTCTCTAATATGTCACAAAATAATAGAGTATTTTTAGTTAACTTTTAATATACAGTAGAAATATGATTCAATGTTTTTCAAGGAACTGATGAAAAAATACATTAAATTGAGGAATACAAAATCCAAACATCCTTAAAAAAACATATGTTCTGACATGTTTTAAACACTTCCACAAAAGCACTTAATATTTCATACAAGATCTCATTAATTCATTGATTTTTTTTAACTCTTGCATGACAATTGGCATCTCTAAACACAAAGATGATAAAACTGTTAGGTTCTTTTGTACTCCATAATCAGGGAAAGTAATCAAGAATACTTGTTTCTGCTGAGGATTTGACATGTCTTTATCACTGCAGTTCGAAATATTTTAAACTTAGAATGTCAGCACTGCTATAATGCATTAAGTACTTCCTTTTGCATTTTGTACTTGTTGCCATAATGTCCAGATTTCTAATTGCAGAAGAATACTGCACTTGAGCCTCAGAATCTACAGTGAACTTTGAAAACATTTATATCACTTTGCTTGCTATGCCAATCTCAGAATCTAGCAATAGTTGCCAAGGTACCAAAACTATAGAATGTGACATTTTGTAACTATTGCAAGCTGGTGAAATGATCTCATTAATTCATTTTTAACTTTCCTGACCACCCAAACATAAAATATAGTACATTTCAGTTTTTTTGAAAAACATTGAGGTGAAAATTCACCTAGAGATCAAGTTTTTGGTGCATTAAATTCCAAAAATATATGAAATTGAAAGATGCTACATGATGTAATGTTAACATTGTGGTTTATGAATATTGAAGGAACTGGTGAAAAAATATGCTAAATGAAGTTTCTACTACAGTTTAAAGTGATAAGAAATACTTTGTTTTCAAATATATTGGAAGTTCTGATATTTTATAGTAAAAATAAATGATTTGATATAATTGTAAAACAGTTGATATAAATTTTTATATAAGTCATGATGAAAGTGCAGGGGTCCTGAAATTGGCCAAATGTGTGGGCCAAACCATTTTTCTGTGAGGTGCATGTGGCATCTATTAGATGGGAAAATGGTGAGAATGCACTCACTGAACAATTTGAAAGTTTATTTTTGTAATTAAACACATATTAAACTATGTATTTTGTAGTACATTTATAAATTTTATTATTTATGCAGGAGAATGTGAACAAAATGCTATGATTGAAGATGGCACTGGAGAAGATTTTGCTGTAAAATTTGCACAATGATTTAGAAATGAATACATCAACCAAGTTCATTTCATTTGGCTCTGTAATTTGAAATCATATAATGTAAAATAAAATTATTTTTATATGTATGAATTAAAGCTGTTTTTGAACTTTTATTAATTAATTCTTTATATTCATTCTTAGGGTGCGACTATGCAGATGTGAGCGAGTGAGAATATGTGGTGAGAAGAGGTGAGACATGATAAATATCAAAACCTGTCAGATATGTGCGAGAACCAGAAATTTGCTGTCACTAGCGTTATTTCTCGCTTCTCGTTTGTGCATGGTTTTCCTTTGCAAAAACTAAATTGCTCGCAACCTCTCACTCGCTCTAAATTCGCGTCTGCATAGTCGCACCCTTAGGGTATACTATTTTAGTTTAATATTATAACAATAATTGATACTTCAACAAAGTAATTATAACTTTATAATTACAAATTTTATATATATATAAATTACACATTAAGCAAAAATACGTGACAATTGTACGAGTTAGTTTTAAAGCAGATACAGTAGACTCAGTTTCTAATGACTTGATGATTTTCCAAGAACTAATGTAATAGATTGATAAGGTGTAGAAAGACAGAGATCCTAGCAAATCAATTCTATGGTCATGAAACAAGGAATGACGAGAGATTCCAGATTGTAATAATATGGATAAAAATTTGTTTTTATGAATTCTGTTATAATGAAAATATAGAAGTTTGTTAAATCTGGCAGCTAAGGAACTAGAACGGTATTGTATTTTTGCAAAATTCATCACCTGATCTGAACATTATTTTTTATATCAGTATTTACTTTTAATCTGTTTATGCACATTCTTTAATCTAAAGATAGTACAGTGCAGTGTGTTAAGACTGTAAATGTTTTTTTACGGTTTTTTTTTCAATGATTACTGTTCATATTCCACTCTTCTGTATTTCCACTTAAGATCATTAGTGCATCTATCCAAATTACAATCCACGGAAGATTAGCCAGATTATTAGCTAATTTTCAGAAGATAGTACAGTACAAGCCAAACAATCATCGTAATCAATTGAGCTATTAATATGCTATAATTAATAATAAACTAATTTATTTTTTTGGTTTCTAATTAATAGCCTTGATTAATTATGGCAATCGTTTGGCTTAATAGCAATATATCGGGCTTCAGAAAGTTGATATAAAAGTCCAGTACAAGTTCATTAATCCAATGTCATTTATTGTATACTAGTAGCCTGGGACGCCCTTAGTGGGCATTATTTACAAATTTCCATGAGGCACAGTTCCTTTGACTTTTTTGTTCCTATCAATATGCTGTACATCTCTGTTAAAGTCCCAATGATAAGATTTACCCTCCGAATGAAGAGGTGGCGACCCCCAAACTGTAGCCTCTGTGCGAACAATAAAGTCAAAGGAACCATACCCCTACTCGCGACCCTTTGTGAGATATAAGCCCCTGAAATAAATACCTATTACAAATATACTGAATTATTTATATTGTTATATTGACCAAATAATAATTTATGGGCCAAATGAATAATAATAATTTATATTTTTAATTTAAATAATAATTAAAATTGTTAATTTGAATGTTCGAAATATGACACACAATAGGGGCGCCTCTAGTGTCAGTTATCAAACAGTTATGCGGACAGACACCCGTTGAATGGGTTATATATATAGATTTCATTTAAAATGTATCCATAAAATTTAATATACAAGAGTTGTGCATCCAGAAAAGACGAAAGTTTAGCAATAATAATCGTACAAAATAGGATAATCTCAAAAGTATTCCTGAAATTATTGCATTATGCCAATAATAAAACAGCTTTTACAAACTAAGTCTGCAAATAAAATTCACTTACTAGTATTAAAAAAAAATTTATTTGGAATATTTCAAATGATGCATGTTTTGATTCATATTTTTTCATTATTTACATTTAAAGACCAACTGATTAAATATTTACATAATATATTTTAAAATATTTATTATTAATTTATCAATTGGAATCTTGGTCATCTTGTTCTTCATCTTGTCCTCCAGGTAAAAATCTAGCAACCACTTCGAGAATTTCTTGCATTTGTTCTTCAGTAAGCCTCTCTTCACTTTCTTCTATTAACTAAAAAAATTAAGAAACTATACTATAGAATATTCTTTTTTTTATAGAATAACAACTGGAAGACTTAAAAATTGATGTTATTATCATTTAAAATATAATTTCGGTATTTAAAATGTATAAATCAAAGTTTTATGATAATGTAGTTATAAAAATTGTTTTATCACAATTATAATTTGTATATATGCATTATCTAGTAAACATAATATAAAACAAAAGTTATATTGTGGCAAAGCCAGACAATATATACTGGTTTAATCAGTATCAGTATATTAAACAGCTAAATTAGTACAAGCCACTAATGGTTAAATCAGTATCAAGCCAATCTGAACAACTAAATAATGGCAATTATTTTAAAACTAAATTTCGATGGAACTTGAATTTTAAATAATTGAAAAGCATTTAATCATTTTACTTTGAAATTTTTTAAAAATATGTTTAACTTTTAGTTCATTCTATATAACTTTTTTTTTTTATAATTTACTGATACATGATTTTGATATGATGGATTATAAATTTGTACTCTCCATATCAGAGCCAGGACAAGGGTGAGGCAAACAAAGCACTTGCCTCAGTTGAACAATAGGAAAGGGTGTCAAATAGGTGAAAAATGAAAATAAATTGCAAAGTAAGAAAAAATAAATAAAAAGCCAAATGTATAAAATTTGAAATGATCAAATACTTTAAGCACACTAATGATTTGTGAGAAACGCCTCACTAGATGATATTTGCATTTGCTTGTATGATAGCATCCTAGTATGCTTTATCCCTTAAATATCAGAATGATATAAATTCTGTAGAATTATTATAAAAAAAAAAATCAGGCAATGACATTAATTCCAGACCTTAAAGCAACTAAAAGTTTAAATCTTTGAAAAATGATTCATGAATATATTTTAGTTCAGTCCTATCCAAATTTAGAAGTTGCATTGAGAATACTCAATCTCTAATATCTATACTTTTATAAGAAAAGGTCTTAAATATATTTTATTAGTTTCACAAATAGAATATAAATGATTGATCTTCATGATTCAAAAATAAAATACACAAAAATATTAAAATAAATTAAAAATTTTCAAGCATGTAAATTGTGTATTCAAGTTAGTAATTTCAAAATGGAAGGAATTCAAGAATACTGAAAATAAAAATAATCAACTAATGACATGAGTTACAAAAATAAAGAATACTCCTAATACTATCTATTACTGTTACTTCTGGTGAAAGAGGCTTAAGTAAACTAAAAATTATCAAAATGTATGTAACAATTTTTCTTGAGCAAGTGACAATTTTATCAATTGAACAGGAATCTACAAATGGCTGTGGAGTTGTGTAAAAATCTGCTGACTCCGGTCAGCAGATTTTTACACAACTTTTTACTCCAACTTTGCCTTACTATCTGATTCTGACCAGGGGAGTATTTGTTACCAAAATAGGCCTGGGAATTCTGATGTCATCATGTGACCTCAATAAAAGCTTAAAGAGGAGTCTTTTAGCTTGGAATAATGGACATATTGAATACATATTTATATATTAACTAATTTTTACTTTCCCAGCTGTTATATATATAACGGAGGGAAAGTGTGGTGATTAGTCAAAAAATGACCCTGCAAATTTTTACATTTTTAGACTTGAGACACCTTGAAATGTTGAGATATGCAAAAGATTTGGGGCTTTTTTTTCGTATGTATGGATGTTAGACTGTGGGGGGCATGATTTTGTTCACCCTGTTTGAAGCCTAATAACTTCTGTAGTTTTTGAATCAGAGTTGGATGGTATAACACAGGAGTTATTAAGCTTCAAAGTGGTTGAACTAAATTGTGCTCCCATACATTCTAATATCTCGGGAAAGAATATCTTAACCGGGTTTTACTGTACTATTATAAAATGACAAAAAGCTTAATTTTGAGGGTAGAGATGTTTTATAAAAAAATGTTCACAGTTTTTAATAAAACATTTAATACAGTAAAATATTCATTAAGTGTGACCACACTGGAGATATGACACATGACCCCTTTTATGTCTCCACTCTGTTGATCTTTAATTAAGAACCAAAATTTAATAGCATTAATACCCCTTTATACATAAGCTACCATGCCAAATTTTGTTTCTTAAACTTTATTCTCTGTTCTGAGATATTAAACAATATCTCTGAATGAGTAAAGAAATTAAACAAATTAGATTCCAACACACGAATTTTCCCCCTTCACATTTGGAGATCTCAAATTTACAATGTCTTTAGACAACCTTTTAAGAGTTGTCTTTATTTCAATTTTTTGGGTTCAGGAGATCTCCAAACATGTATATTTGCAAAATAACTCCTAGGGTCAAATTTGACATGGTTCCAATACTTTGTTTTATATACATAACAAGTTGGGAAAGTAAAAGGTAGTCAAAGTAGCAGATTTTTGACAACTCCAATTCCAACTAAAACACTAAAACTTAATGACTCTGACTCCACAGCCCTGTTTACAAAACAAAAATAATTTTGATAAAATAATTGATGAATTTGCTTCACTAAAAGCAAGAAAAGTAAAACTTTAAAAAAAAGATTTTATATTGGACATTCATTTATATAAGTATTATTGATATTACTTTGTCTCTATTATTTTAAACTAAATTACTGAAAAATTTGCAATATTCTACATTCATCTCATGTGTAATACTTAATTTGTTTTTCTTTTGTTAAGGTTGCTGTGATTTTATTTGTTCATATTTGTTTTATTTGTAATTATGTGTAGTTTTACGTTCCTACTACTGTTGTACTATTACTGCATTCTGTGACTTTTTATTTAATAATTAATAAATAAATTTTGTTCCCAAAATCATTTATTTTTATTTAATACTTATTAAAAATAAAAAACTATACATAGGGGTGAAAATACCTCTAGGCCAGGCTCTGTTCCATACTCTATCATATCTGACAACTAATGATTACTGTAATTGAATATTTCAGTGTAATCATCAAATATATAATAGCATTACTTATTAGTAATATTTGTCTTAAAAAGAAAACGTTTTTGCTAGCAATTTCTAAAAGTGCAATAGTAAAGTAAATAATCATTGAGAGGAAACAAAATTGCTTTTATCAAGTTTATTCATTTTGTTTTTATAAACTATTGCAGTTATCTATTTAAACTTTTTAAAGAAATGTTGCTAATTTAATATAAGATGATAATGGAAATTTTAAATTGAAACAGCAGAAAAGAGTAGAAAATCTAATGGAGAATTCAAAGTTTGAAGATGAGGATAAGTGATAATCTAAAAGAGAAAAACATACAAATAACAATTCTTACAAAACTTTCAGTGACTAAATATGGATTGGACTGATAGTATATGACAACACAACACGTGTAATCAGCCAAGAGGTGATGCCTCCTGGGAACTGGTTCCTATTTAGAGTTTAGATTGAAGAAAACCCAAAATTCCACATGGCTAGTGCTGACAAATGTTACCAGTGAGAACTGCTGAAGTGCAAACATCAATGGGCTGTTTAGTAGTTTTATCCACTCAACCACTAGTGGGTATGACTAAATATGATATTGCTATCATGATAAAACTATAAATTATTTTAGTACAATTTCTGAGATTATATTAGCTGTTTTAGAAACTGACAATCAGAATCTATGTAAATTTTAAAATACATTAAAAAGTTTTCAGATTTGTTATAGATTTTCATAAAATCAAAAATAAATTTAAGGTAGGAATTAAGATATAACAAAATACCTACTAATTGTATTTCTACTAGTGTTGCAGGTCTGTGATTCAATAACTGCAATTTTTCCACTCTAAAAATAAAAATTTAACAAATAAGAAAAATTATTTTCTATCTAGTCTTATTAAAATTTGAAGGCAATTTTACTTGGTTAAATTAAAAGGTTGAAGTGCCTTTAAAAATTCACCAATAACTTCTTCATTTTGATGTGTACATGATGTTTGTTCTAGATATTGGATTGTCTAAAAATATAAAATCAAAAAAATTAAAATAAATTACTTTAAGCCATTTTTTTAATTCATTTTTTAAGTTTGAAACTTTAAAATTATCAACATAGTCAAATTTTTTACTATATTAAATACAAATAATGATAATCAGTAATTTCAGTAGTTTAGCCAAAAAACAATAAAGAATTAATAGTTTGTTAATTTGATTTTTTGACACACTTAACTGATACAAGAAAATAGAAGCTATTTCTATGTCAAGTAATAAAGGGGTTCATATTTCAAAAATCTTATTTTATGTTTTACAGAAATTCTGATTGGAACTTATAGGAATCTTCAGAAACATTGATCCTGACTGGAAAAATATCTATTCTATTATAAAAAGAGTTATACCAGTGTTACAACTTTACTGTCATGTTCTGCCAGAATGAAAACCTAAAGCAAGGCAAGGCAGACACCCTCCTTTCTTTTTAAACAAAAAAGTGGAAAGCTCCAACTGAACCAAAGGTGGCAGATGATCCAATCCTGTAAATTCACATCCAAGCATTCTATTTGGTCTTATATCAACTATTACCAGATTCATATACTAAAATAAATCCTAGAAAAAAATTATGAAACTAAACAAGAAGCATACCAAAAATACCTTGATTTCCATAAAGCATGACAGCTTACATAGTGATAACCTGTACAATATTATGGCAAAATTTGGCATCTCCAAAATTAATCAATCTTACCAAAATGTGCATGAATAATGTGGAATATAAAAAATAAAGCAATAGGTTCATTATCTGAAAGTTTCAGCATAAAGACAGGACTAAAAGAGGGAAACATGCTGTCACTAATAATGTCTAACTTGGCTTTGGAAAAAGTCATACTGTTAGCAGTGATAGAAGACATAGGAATACAGGTAGCCCTCGGTTTACGCCGCAGTTCCGTTCCTACAAAAGCCGGCGCAAATCAAATTGGCGTAAAACAAACCCATATTTACAGTGAGGTATAGGGTTAGGTTCTACATAAGTGAAAAATAAGCAAATAATTTTGTTTATTAATACAATATAATACAAAATACATATAAATTTTCAATTTTTAAAATGTATTTTATCATAAAATAAAGTGAAATGTTTTTATTAAAAAATTTTAGTTTCAGATCTCTTACATTTATTGGAAAAAAGTATTCATCTTTAATTGTTTACATTTTTGTTTTCTTTCATTGAGAATTTCGGAATATGGTCGAATGGATGTGATGATGCTTCTTTTTACATTTGTACTTCGCTCCCAATCATTGTCTAACTCACAAAGTTCATCTGTCAAACTTTCCATAGTTGAAAGGATATACATTAACCCAACGTAGAGCTAAGGACAAGCAGAGACACTGATTGGTCAACCACTGGTCACCGTAGCGCATGTATAAGGTCAGTTTGAGCGGGAATATTCAAGGTGGCTAAGAAGAGATAGATATCGTCTGGCTAATAAAAAAGTATCATCTGGCCAACAAGAAGTAGATTTGTCTCTCTAACGATAGTTTATAAGCGCCAGAAATGCTACTGCGTTGTAAGATGTTTTCCTGAACGGATTGATACGGGATACATTCATTGGTGCTATGGATTCGGACACATTTATTGAACTATTAAGTTTGATAACTTGACTTGTGGGTACCTAAACATTTAGTGTATTAATATTAATTTAATGCAAATGTATACATACCCAATAATATTAAACAGAAAAAATAAATATATTCAATAAAAATCTTTGTTTTAACGAATGTACAATGTCGCGGCTCGGTAAATATGTCAACACTGAAATGAAAATCAGTCTGGCATAGGGAAAATCGGGGAATTACACTATGAAACGGCAAATTGCATAGTGGCGTTATTGTGAATCGGAGTAAATTGAGCCAGGGTAAACCGAGGGCTACCTATATATGTGAATAATAAGAGAGTACAAGAACTAGCATTTGCAGATAACACTGTGATATTAAGAGTAACACAAGAACATGTTTACAAAATTACAATTACAAAAAAGTGAATGCAAAATGCACCAAAGGTAGGCTTCTGGCAAGTGAAGAAAAGACTAAATGTTTACCAATGAGTCAAGAAGCTAAACCTGATATTAAAAAACATTCGAATGAGGACATGGCATTTAAGAGGGAGAATAATTTTACCTATCTGGGATTGATAGTGACAAAAATGGATTTGAAGATAAGATCCATGTCTGAATCAAGAAAGCCAACAGAGTTTTATATGCTGTAAACCAGATTTTCAACTCAAAGCACTTGTCAACTAAATTAAGAATATATAATGTGATAAGACCTATCCTATTTATGGCAATGAAACATGGATGATAACAAAAAAAGATGAAAAAGAAAGAAATTAAATATGTTTGAAAATAGCATACTATGAAAAACTTTTGGCCCAGTATTTGATATAGAAATGACAAACGGAAAAGACAATTATGAATTAAATAAAAATTTTGAAACGTGTAAATTGTGTATTTTAGTTAGTAATTTCAAAATGAAAAAAATTCAAGAATACTGAAAATAATCAACTAATAACATGAGTTACAAGAAGAATAAAAAATGCTGGCAAAGATTTTTGTTTGACTTTCCTGGCATTCAAACAGAGGGTTAAGAGGTCATGAGGGAATTCAATAGTTTTCAATTATACTATGATATAAATACAGTAGAGCGTCGATTATCTGAATATCGATCAACCAAAAGCTTTCCAGTTGGCAAATTTAAATTTCCGCTAGTGCTGTGGCACTGCAATCTTTGGCTATGTCTTGGGCTACTCCAATATTATTTTTGTTGGTATGAGTGTTTTAGCTGGCAGCACTGGTGCAACCATGAGAGGGTATGTAAGGATGCACCAGGATTTGAACGAATTTCAACATGGGATAGGGTAATATATTTTTTTGTACATAATCGGTTATCTGACAAATCGATTTTCCGAACAACCCCAGTCCCCAATTGATTTGGATAATCGGTGCTCTACTGTAAAAGTTAAAGTTGAAGAGAAAAAATTTCTATTGAATTATGAGAAATTTCTCTACTTAAAAAGTTATTTAAGTTTTAAAAATACTAAGACACATTAGCACAAAATTAAAATTGTATGTGACATCACCTGTTACAAGATTTTATTAAAAATAATTTTTACGTAATTAATTATTACACAAAGTCAAAAGGCTTAATTTTGAAGATAGAGGCGAGATTCTAAAACATTGTAAATGCCAATAATAAGTAAAATTTTCATTAAGTCTGATCCCACTTGAGATTTGGCCAAAATTTAATAGCATCCCATATATAAAAATAACCCTGTAAAGTTACAAAATTTTTGATTCATCCAGTTCTGAAATATATTGAAAAATAACTGCCCACACATAATTGAGCAAATGTTTTTTCATTTTTGAGCTCCTGTGTGTCAAAACGTCAATGAAAAAATTAATTCTATAATTATCTAAAACAAATTAAAATGAAAACTTTTACTAAGAATTATTAACAAAATATAGGGAAAAAAGTCACTGTAATACCTCATATGTAATTGTTGCTAGATTTTTCTGATGTTTCATATGTCTTTTTTCTTGCAACTTTTTTAACAATGAATATACCTAAAATACAAAAATTACATATTAGATTGAAAAGTAATTAAATCAAACATTATAAATAAAATTTTAAGAAAAGTTTTAAAATTAATTCAAAAATAAATTTAAGGTAGGAATTAAGATATAACAAAATACCTACTAATTGTATTTCTACTAGTGTTGCAGGTCTGTGATTCAATAACTGCAATTTTTCCACTCTAAAAATAAAAATTTAACAAATAAGAAAAATTATTTTCTANATAAATTATTTTAGTACAATTTCTGAGATTATATTAGCTGTTTTAGAAACTGACAATCAGAATCTATGTAAATTTTAAAATACATTAAAAAGTTTTCAGATTTGTTATATATTTTCATAAAATCAAAAATAAATTTACTGTAATGAAAATCAAGAATATAATTTATAATAAAAAATTTCAATATTAAAAAAATCTAACGAATGACTTATTTTAATCATATAAATACTTGTAATAATTTTTTATAATAATGATAATTTACAACAGCTGACAAGTATTAAATAGATATTATTACTGGTATAAATATATGACAATATTCTACTTACTAAATGTGAACTTTAGATAAAATAAAAAAATGTCTTAAGGATATATTTTAATGTATTAATGAAGATACATTTTAGAACTTTCATTATTTATAACATATAACTGATGTACAAAATATATAATTCTTTTCCTAATATTTTAAATACATGATTATCCAAAGTATTGTGGACTAATGCTATCTTAGTTAAGACAAATGGCCATGGCCTTTTGGATTAAAAAATTTCAAATATAAAGATTCATATGGTAGCATTTTTAAATCTCTTTTTACATCTTAGTAATAATTTTTACATCTGTTTTTATATTTAATCAAATATAAAAACAATCTTTACATCATTTATTATACAGCTAATATACATACAACAGTTTTAAAATAACAACACTTTCAAACCTAAAAGCCAGTGAGAAAAACATTTATTGAAGAACAAACATTTTCAATCTTTACAAAAGCCATCTTCAGGTTCTACTGGTAGAATGCAAATTGAACAAAAACAGAATTTAAATAACTACTCTATATTTCACAACTGTGTGCATAGGCAGACACTGGGCATCTTTAACATCATTCTTTATTCAGGAATATCTTACATGCCAATACACATTTTGGACATACACCCCTCATCTGTCAGTTACAGAATAAAATTTGAATGTGTATTTTTCATATTACAAATTTTCTATAATTTACAACATATCTTTATGTTTAAGACATTTAGTATAGAGGTGCACATACTTTTTAAAAATACATATATTTACTGTTAAAATTTTTCTACTTAGTGCACTGAATGGCAGCAACCTTCACTGGTGATATTGGTTTTCACCAGGTTTTTCTTAATCTCATTCTCGAAAAGACTAAATGTTTACCAATGAGTCAAGAAGCTAAACCTGATATTAAAAAACATTCGAATGAGGACATGGCATTTAAGAGGGACTACTAATTGTATTTCTACTAGTGTTGCAGGTCTGTGATTCAATAACTGCAATTTTTCCACTCTAAAAATAAAAATTTAACAAATAAGAAAAATTATTTTCTATCTAGTCTTATTAAAATTTGAAGGCAATTTTACTTGGTTAAATTAAAAGGTTGAAGTGCCTTTAAAAATTCACCAATAACTTCTTCATTTTGATGTGTACATGATGTTTGTTCTAGATATTGGATTGTCTAAAAATATAAAATCAAAAAAATTAAAATAAATTACTTTAAGCCATTTTTTTAATTCATTTTTTAAGTTTGAAACTTTAAAATTATCAACATAGTCAAATTTTTTACTATATTAAATACAAATAATGATAATCAGTAATTTCAGTAGTTTAGCCAAAAAACAATAAAGAATTAATAGTTTGTTAATTTGATTTTTTGACACACTTAACTGATACAAGAAAATAGAAGCTATTTCTATGTCAAGTAATAAAGGGGTTCATATTTCAAAAATCTTATTTTATGTTTTACAGAAATTCTGATTGGAACTTATAGGAATCTTCAGAAACATTGATCCTGACTGGAAAAATATCTATTCTATTATAAAAAGAGTTATACCAGTGTTACAACTTTACTGTCATGTTCTGCCAGAATGAAAACCTAAAGCAAGGCAAGGCAGACACCCTCCTTTCTTTTTAAACAAAAAAGTGGAAAGCTCCAACTGAACCAAAGGTGGCAGATGATCCAATCCTGTAAATTCACATCCAAGCATTCTATTTGGTCTTATATCAACTATTACCAGATTCATATACTAAAATAAATCCTAGAAAAAAATTATGAAACTAAACAAGAAGCATACCAAAAATACCTTGATTTCCATAAAGCATGACAGCTTACATAGTGATAACCTGTACAATATTATGGCAAAATTTGGCATCTCCAAAATTAATCAATCTTACCAAAATGTGCATGAATAATGTGGAATATAAAAAATAAAGCAATAGGTTCATTATCTGAAAGTTTCAGCATAAAGACAGGACTAAAAGAGGGAAACATGCTGTCACTAATAATGTCTAACTTGGCTTTGGAAAAAGTCATACTGTTAGCAGTGATAGAAGACATAGGAATACAGGTAGCCCTCGGTTTACGCCGCAGTTCCGTTCCTACAAAAGCCGGCGCAAATCAAATTGGCGTAAAACAAACCCATATTTACAGTGAGGTATAGGGTTAGGTTCTACATAAGTGAAAAATAAGCAAATAATTTTGTTTATTAATACAATATAATANTAGAACGATTCATTAATTTTGATAAAAAAAAATCGCATTAAAAACAATTAAGCGTTAATCGCGCATCATTAAAGGTTGATTAAAATCGCGATAAAATTTTATGCGCGGGTAAAAATTTTTGAAAAAATTTGGAGACTTAAAAACATTCCAAAAATCAAAAAAGTGGAGTCGAAAGGACCGCATTGTCTGTAACGCTATGCAACGTGCCCGAGTTAACTCGGGACTGGACGTTAAGGTTTATGCAAATTAGATTATAGCTAAAAGAAAAACGCGAAAATTCGGTGAAAAATGTAATAATATAAATTTATGTAAAAAGTATAACATACATTGGTATGCAAAATTTAAGTAATGATTGTTTTTTTGCTTTAACACTGCAAGAAATCACCTGGGAGATGTGAAATTCAGAATATAGACACAGTATTTTGTACTTAAAGGATGAAGAGAGTATAGTAGCACAAAGATGAATAGAATGCATACAGTATGGAATCAAAACCACCTTCTTATTGTAGTCTTGCACTGCGTGTGCTGATTGCACATGTTTTGCATGCCCTCACTCACCTGTGATGTCAATTTCCTGTATACAAATCATCTTTCTACTGAATTAGGTGTTCATTGTACTGTTGCAATAAGCCCTTTTCTACACTTTCATGGCTGTCTGCTTAAAAATTATATCATTGCTTAAGTTTTGCACACCAATGTATATAAATATAAAAAAGAATAGTTTATTATATAAAAGTTTTAAAAAACAAAATAAAGAATTTTTAAATATGAGAATGAGATTAAGAAAAACCTGGTGAAAACCAACATCACCAGTGAAGGCTAAATGCCATTCAGTACACTAAGTAGAAAAATTTTAACAGTAAATATATGTATTTTTAAAAAATATGTGCACCTCTATATTAGCTAAATGTCTTAAAGATAAAGACCCTTGTCATATGTTGTAATTTACCACTATATAAAAAATTTTGTAATATGGAAAATACATGTTCATATTCTATTATGTAGCCAATGGAAGTGGCACATTTGCCCAAAACACATATCAACATGTAAAATATTCCTGAATAAAGAGTGATGTTAAAAATGTCCAGTGTCTACCTATGCACCCAGTTGTGAAGTATAGAATAATGAATTAAAGATGACACGAGTTTTGAATAGGTAAATTTAAACTAATTATGTAATGCTGTATCAGTATGTAGTTGGAGCGAGGCTGCTCACATCTACATTTTCTAGATTATGAGAGTAAAAAGAGACAAAGAATCATTCGTTCTCATCAATATATTTGATTTCTATTGGACCATTTAAAGGTACAAATATTAGGTCAGAATAAGCCATTAATTAATTGCTATGGCAACGTCTCATGAAATTCTGTCTCCCAGCGTTTCTTTATGTAGTGCTCGCTTTACAGCGAGTGTGTTCGCTTTACAGCGAACACACTGAAACTGGTTTCTAATTGGCCAACACTGCTTGTGACATCATTTCACTACACTTTTGCTGCATAAAGAAACATGGGGTCTATCACTATGGGCTTACAGATTGACTCATAGTAATCTTTATTGTAACTCTTTAAAAATACTATGTCAGTTATTTTTTTCACTTCACTCAATGCACATAGGTAAGACCAATAGCTGTCTCTTTTTTTACCTATATCTATTTTGATTTTTGGAAGAGTTAATCTCTGTGATTTATGTATTGTCATAGAGTATGCTAAAGTAAGGGAAAACTGTCTAAGAGATCTCAATATACTGCCATCGTTTGAAGAGCGTGTTATGGGGATTATTGGAAACAGATTACCATAGATGAAAGATCCCTGATAGCTATCAAATTCCACTAAAATAAACAGAGGAAGAGCTGGAGGGCGAGCATTAGGAGCATATATAATGTAGCGTATAGTTCCTTGTGTGCCTTACCTTGAATAACCAATCTCTTCTCACAACAAATAGACCAAAGGGTTAGAGACTATATTTGCTTATCAACAATATCTAAAACTAAATGTTGGTCAGATGAAAAGTTAACTTGGGGACAGTCAGCTGTGTTTCATGGTTTCTTCGAGCATTCTTATATGTCTTCAAGGGCTCAGAAACATCATTCATAGTCGGAATAAAAGAGGGCATGAAATTCCAATCATGTGATAAATCCATCAATCTATGGCCTAAGGTTGTGTCGACAGCAGTACTTCTGAAGCCAGCAGCAATCATAAATGGATCCTGTATGTTGTCTTCATTAATCTGCTCAGGAAGGAAGCCTTCTTCTGGCTGTGGAAACTGTAATTGTTCTACCGCACCAATGGCACTCCTCTCATATGCCTCAAATCATATATCACACCCAATTCTATCAAGAATACTGCAGAACTCACCATAGAATGGAATGTAGAGAATGCATCGGAGTTTGTAAAACTGCTCTTGTTTGTCAGAATCTATATCAAAGCTTGATTCAAGGAAAAATTCTAACAACTGCATCTTTCTTACGACAAATGGGCTTTCACCTCTTTTATACCACCTCTTTGCAAAATGAATCAATGACAACTGTGGTAAAAAGTCTTCTGGTCGATCCTGATATTTTTCAACTATACTCTGCCGAACTGAACATTTTCATCAGCATGTTGGATCATTTTAAAAACAAAACTTTTTTAACTTATTATTCTATAAAAATTCTTTATATTTGTTGTGTATCTATTTAGCAATAACATTTACCTTTCAAAATTACCGTTTTAATGCTTGTCACTAGATGACGCTTCTACATGTGCATGCAGGAAGTGACTAACACTTGACTTCATGCATTCCTTGTCAACATTATAACTCTAGAATGAGTTGTCCGATCTTGATGAAATTTTATAGGACAACTCATCATCACTCAAGGATGAACTGATTAAAATTTCAACTCTCAAAAATGATCCATACTGAACAAAAATGCGACCTTTGTATTGACCCCTAGTTCCAGTTCTACAAAAATTGATCATTTTTGAGAGTTAAAATTTTAATCAGTTCATCCTTGAGTGATGATGAGTTGTCCTATAAAATTTCATCAAGATCGGACAACTCATTCTAGAGTTATAATGTTGAAAGAAATCATAAAGTCAAGTGTTAGTTATCACTCGGCTTCGCCTCACTCCAACAACAACATTGTTGTGTACAAATGTCGCATGTGCAGAATTGCAGTAATAAGTTAATAAAAACAATTACAAAAGAAAAAACAACATACAAAAAGTTAAATGCTTATAAATAACAAAAGTTGGAATAAAATATACTCCAAAACAACTGGAATGC
Source organism: Centruroides sculpturatus (assembly GCF_000671375.1). Classification (NCBI taxonomy): domain Eukaryota; kingdom Metazoa; phylum Arthropoda; class Arachnida; order Scorpiones; family Buthidae; genus Centruroides; species Centruroides sculpturatus. Next base: position 68,255 of record NW_019384447.1, on the reverse strand, counting down.
TGATATATAATGATAAGATATGAACATAATATATATATTAAGACTGAACTGTTTACTAAACATTACATGGTTGTTAAGTGCACTTGAATACTGTCCTCCAGGCATGCAACATAGGAGCCATGTCCCTGCTGTTGATAGCCACTCCTCTAGAAATATTCTTGAGATATACAGGCTATATTTCTAGAGGAAGTGAAAATAATGAAGCATAGCTACCAAAAAGAACAAAGAATTATGTTTTCAAAATAGAAAAAAATGTTTTTAATATGGAAGTAGTCAAAACGATGGAAAAATTCAAAAATAGTGAGAGAGTATCAAAAAAGTGTTTGGTTTGTGCCTCATTTGGCTTGTATAAAAGAAAACCCACTGAAGAGGGAAATGTAATTTCTGAAATGCATCTGAGTGAAATAAAGTTGTTAATTGGCTAGTATTTTTGGACTCTGTGAATATGATAATTCCTAGAAAATAATGGTGTTTGTAACCAATTACATATTGAGAAAATATTAATAGTAATTTTAAAGTATAAGAGGTTAGAAAATCATAAAAAATATGTTAGATAGATATTTATAAAAATTGATGGTAGTAATGTCTTCAACTTTTATATTGTGCATGCTCACTAATCTGAACCAATTTTGTTCATTTTACCATTAAATTTTCCAGTAAAAACAGAGAAATTATAAATTATTATATAACATAAATATATATATATATATATTTATATTTAGTATAAATATAGTATAAACAATTTTTAAAAATACAGTAAGTGATCAGTAACAGTTTGAACTGTGAACAAATCAGACAATGAATACTTTCATGAAGAATTTTTATGTTCGAACAACAAACACATATTCAGATAATGAACACCTCTCAGAACAAACACAAGAAGCAGCAATGTAAAATAATGAATACTGATTGGTCTTTCCTTGTCTCCTGGTGACAATTCAAAACCTTTTGAAGCATGGGAAACATGGACATTGATGCTCAACCCAATACCAATTGATTATTATTCCTCTGAACTTTGAAACTCTTCCTTGTAATTCCAGTCTTTTCTTTACCTTTCTGACGGAAAGAATTTTTTATAGTCTTCGCAAGATTAACTGATAAAAACTGATGCAAAACTTAACAAGTTTTGCATCAGTTTTTATTAGTTAAACTTAACAAGCTTTGCATCAGTTTTTATTTTTGAAAGGTGAGAGTTTAACTGTTCCATCAGATATTCATTGATGATTTAACACCAAACTTCAAATTCCATCCAGGCTTCACATTTACATAATTTTTTGTGCACTATTTGATTTCTATTCTCTGAATTTCGTAAGTACTTTTCTGAACTTTTTATTTAAAAAAGAAACTAATATTATGAAGTCTAAAAAGAGTGGAGTGTCAAGAACTGTGCTCATCATAGAAACCAAGCAAGAGATAATAACCAAGGTAGAGAGTGGGCAGATGTCTGATGTTGCTAGGCAGTATGGCTTAAATAGGTCTACAATAGGCACAATCTTAGCAAAGAAAGATATAATCAAGAAATCTCAAGCAGCTAAAGAAATAACAAAAACCACATCTGAGAAACAAAGATTGCTTTTAATTTGTATAAAAGAAAGAGAAATAAAAAAAGATGTAACTAGTATGACTATCATTCAAGAGAAAGCTAGAGAAATTTTTGAAGCACATGCCAAACTGTACCCACATCACAAGAGATGAGAGAAATATTCCTAGGCATATTTTTCTCATGCAACACCAATTGACAGTACTTTTGAAAGCTAATGCTAGTGGTAATATGAAGCTTATCCCAGTGGCGTAGCGTGGGTGTCAGCCGCCTGGGGCAGAGGAAAATTTCACCCCCCTTATTTAGGTATCTCAATTTAAAAGACTAAAATTCAGTTTTGTCACAGAACAAGCAATGAAAAATTCTGTTCTAGTGCAGCGACCTGTTTAAAATAGCTGTATTGGATATTGGTGGTGTATATGAATTGTAAAAAAAAAAAAAAAAAAAAAAGGCAATGCAATGGGTTGCACAGGATATCCTTGGATGAAATTACTAGTTCACCTGGACGGTGAGCCGATTCCCGGACTGTCCGGACAATAGCACTATCGTAGGCATGACGCAAGTATAGATTAGAATGGTTCAAATTTTTACAAGATATTATTATTTATTGTGAAATTTTGCTGCCCCCTAAAAGGTAATTTTGCCGCCCACTAAAAAGTGCCGCACGCCGCACCCACTATGCTACGCCACTGACTTATCCCGCTTCTTGTCTATCACTCTGAGAACCCTAGAGCATTCAAAAAAATTCCATAATTAAATAAAGACTGCCAGTGACATGGAGATCAAATAAAAGGACATGGAGATCAAATAAAAGGGCATGGGTCATGCAGGCTCTTTTCAAAGAATGGCTGTTTGAAGTTTGTGCTCCAAGTATCAAGGATTACCATCAGACCAATGAATTGCCATTGAAAGCACTATTGCTATAGAACAATGCACCAGGATACCCAAAAGACCTTGAAGATAATTTGCTGAAAGATTTTCCCTGGCTGATAGTTCTGTTTCTGCCTCAGAATATCACTTTGTTGATTCAGCCAATGGATCAGGATGTTATTGCGAATTTCAAGAAACGGTACAATCGCACACTGTTTTGTTGGCATTTTGAAGCATGTCAGTTCTCCTCAGTGATGACATTAAAAACATTTTGTTAAGAAAAATTTGATATTCTTGAAGCTATTCAAAAGGCTCATTCAAAAGGCATGGGCAAAAGTCACTCAACAACAGTTGAATACTGCTTGGTGAAAGCTGTGTCCCTTCTGCATTCAGGGAGACAGAGATGATATCCCTAAAATTATGAATGAAATTGTGACAACTACTAGAGATCTCAAATTGGTGGTGAATGAAGATGACATTGAAGAACTCATAATGGAACCTGAAACTGATCTGATGACAGAAGAACTCCAAGAACTCTTGAATGAAAAACATCAAGAAATTCAATGAGATGTGTTTTATTCTGAAAAAGATGAGGATGAAAGAAGACCAATGCTGACATCTGCTATTAAAGATCCTTTGAAGTGGGAGGATGTCAGAACAATGGTCTTAGAATGGTATCTAAACCAGGTTGAGGTTAATAGGCTTGTGGATCTCTATAACAACAATGCTATTAATTACTTCAAAAAAATCCTGAAGAAGAGAGAAAAGCATTTGATATTGGATAGATTTTTTACAGCCCCACAAATGAAAAAAAAATGACTGATAAAAATGCAAGATCGTGTATGTATTATCATTATCATTATCACATATAAATAAATGTACTAAGAAAGTATATAATTTTTAATTTATTTTTTGGGATCTCCAGAACAAATTAATCAAATTCTTATAAAAATCTACGTTAAATCAATAATTGATTAACAAACAATTTGGATGTAGCCAACATGGTCTTGAAATGGATTATGTTCATTAACCAATCACCCACTGTATATGTATTTGTCTGTAGTACTTTCTATCTCCTTTTCTTTATACATAATCCTGCAAACCTGAACAACCCTGTTCAATAATTAGTTCAGATCAGCAAAAGTGTATATGACATATTTTGTAAAAATTATATATATATATATATATATACTGCTTACCTCATAATTACTTAATATTGCAGATCTTTCTTTAATTCTATAAAAAAATAAGATTTCACAAACTTTAATACAAAAGAAATTTTTGAAAGTATAAAAACATATACTATAAATAGTAGAAAATGTATATATATTATACAAGGGGCATTTAAAAGTTCCCAGAATTTATCTACAATTAGAAAATGTGATATAAAATAAGGTTATGCATTGCTGTGGCCGGAAGCTCAGCATGTCTATTCACAGTGTGATAATGCTCATGCAAACTAAGATGCTACAGTTGTTACTGTAGCATCTTTGTTGGGCGTGACTGCTTATCATTCGGCTCAATGTCCCAGTTCGAGCAGTTATATAGGGGCAGAAACACTCATAAGGGAGATACTCTACTCTGAACAGAGCCAGGACATTTACCCAAATACTTTTATAGTTAGTATTTTTAATATTTAACTTACATTAATATTTATTTGTATAAAAAAATTTTTAACAAACATTTTTTAATAATTGTTTTAATAAGAGGAGAAAGGGGGCAATAAAATTCTACATTTACATATCTTTATTCTACAGCATATGCACTTCAATTTCATCCTTGCAGAAAAGTTAGTCCAACTAAAAAGTGTGAGATCTAGTTACTTCAGCCCCTTGTTCAGAAAAGAAAAATATATAATTTGATCAATTAGTCTGGCCTATTCAAAAAAATAGAGTACTTATTTAGAGCAGAGATAATAAAAGAATGATTCAAAAATATTCAAGTTCAATTGGGTCAAAATAATTTTACTACTAAACACAAATACTACAAAGAAAACTACATATTTAATAAATTAAATTGCTACATTTTGTATTTAAAATAAATGAATTATAACAAAATATAAAACATTTTAAAAAATTAATAAGAAAATTTATTTTATATTTTCATTTAAATAAAAATAAAAAAAAATGAAATTACATTTATAATTTTGAATTTTATAAAATGGGTTCTAAGAAACAAAATAGCTTCAATTAAATCCTCCTTCATAGATGCCCTTATATCAGCTTTAATTATTTTCAAAGCTAAAAATAATCTTTCCACACTGACTTGTGTTGGGGGCATTGCTGCGACAGATATAGCTGCATCGTAAATAATTTCTGGATAAATTGAAATGGCTTCTTCCCCGTTCAATTTTGATAAATGGTCATACTTTTCTATTTCAATTAACCCATTTAAAAAATTTTGTTCAAATTTTATTTTTTCAATTTCTGCCGGTTTAGTTTCTTGATTTGTTAAACATCTTCGTTTCACTTTGAGACGTTCTAAACTATCCAAATATGCTTCGAAATCAAGCTCTTTTTTTGGAGATGATGATTCCAAGTTGTCATTACATTCATTATTTTTATTTTCATCTTTTAATTCATAGATGTAAGGTAATTGCAACTTTTCAAGTGAATAGCTATTTCACAAAGCTTTTCTTTCCCTGAGGCAATTTGATTGTCATTTAGTAAAATTTGATTCTTTGGATCAATGTAAATAGCAGCTAACAAGATTTTATTGTCTAACAACTGAATCTCTCTTTTTCTCATTGAAGACAAAATTGCATTAGCAACAATTCCTCCAGTTTTGTTGAGCTGATGCATCAAAGTTTTCTAGTTTTCTACTGTAAGAATAAATTTCCAGGTGTCAAATCTTCAGCTTGTAACTTTAGGATGACAGTGTAAGGGTAAGATAAGACACTCTCTAAATTTTCTGTTTGTTTCTATTGGTTTTCAGTTAATAAAACACTTGGATTATCAAGGTCTTCAAGGAAGGTTTTCAATTCAAGCAACTGCTTAACCATTAAATAAGTGTTTTCCCAGTGAGTAGATTGATCTAAAATAATTCCTTTTCTAGCACACCTTCTCAGAATAGCATCTATATTAGGGATTCTAGCTACAGTAGCTACCTGTCTTAATTTTCTAATGATTTTAGCTACCTGAGAGTCTTTTAATCCATCTCTTATTGCTAATTGCAGCTTGTGAACAGCACATCACATATGTTGGATTTGAAACATATTGGATGCTTCCTCCACAATATCATCTAAATATTCCTCTTTTTCTATTATAGGCTCGATTTGTGTGTCAATGGCGAATATTTCATCAATGTCTTCTAATACAATTTCATTATCTTGATTCATTTTCTCAGTTATTTTTAACATATTTGAAGCACTATCTGTTACAATACACAAAATATGCTCCTTTTTAATTTTAAAATCTTCTAATAACTCTTGAACCAACTTCTGCAGATACTCTCCTATGTGATGAGCCATAGTGTCTTTTACTACTAATGTCTTCGTAACAATTGTATTATTCTCATCAATAAATCGAACATTAATTGCAAAATAATTCACTCGATGACGAGTGCATGCATCCATTTTAATAAATATAAAGTGATCCTTCAGTCTTTTTCAGAGTTCATCTTTTTTCAAATCAGCCTCTTCAATTATAAGCCTTCTGATGTTTTCTCTATCTAGTGAAACTCAAGTTTTTTTGCCATTTTGCCATTTAAGCCTAAAAAGGCCAGTTGTGAAAAAAGATTAAAGACACACTATCTTGCACCACCATTTCAATTATGAGATTTTTAAATTTTACACTCATCATTGTTACTGTAACTTTATCCGAAGCAAAGAATTTGCATACTTGTGTTTGTACTGAACTAAATTTTTGGATATTTTCTAATTTTAAAATAGATGAAGTGTTTCTACTGTTGTCTTTTTCATTTACTTCTTGTAGAATTTTAGGATGTAGACACTGCAAATGTTTTTTTAGATTACCTGCTCTTGTAGGTGCATTTTTTTTTCAGATCTAGCAAAAGTGCTAATTTTTGCTTCACATACATGTTTACCATCTTCATTTTCTACAATGCATTTACAATGATAATATTTTCCATCCATTGTAAGAGTATAATATTCAAAAACTGCAGACTTTGAATTTGAAAACACTTTCTTTTATATTGTGAAATTGTGAAAGGGTAATTAGGTATCTAACAATATTTAAGTTTATAAAATTAGATATAACTCTTAAAAATAATATGTACATAAATATAATTCATACTTACAAGTCACAAGTAAAATAATCTGAACTTGAGAATCAAAGTAAAAACCCTTTAAGTACTTTTTCTGAGTTAACCCAGGTTGGACGAAAAGGACACAATTACGAATCCTGAATTAATCCTGAATCGGACAAGGAAGTCGGTCTCCCCAAAGAGATAGTAGTAATGACCAAAAAGCACGTTCTAATTGAGATTATTCCTGGAACTACTGCACATCTTACTAGAACACCGATTCCCCTCAAAGTCTACATAAGGATGTCTCACGAAAGTCCACTGAGCAGATGGCTAAAGGTCAAATAGTTGTAAATTTTGGAGATCCCAGTGCCTCGTTACAACTTGTTTTTAATGCAATAAAATGACAAATAAAGCATCTCTAATGATATATTTATTTTAAATTATTTCATATTATTCCAATATTTTTACTATAAAATTGTATTGGGGGTGAAATTTTTCACAGCTATTTTTATGTTTTAATTTTTCTGTGGAAAACAAAAAGAGAGAAATGCCAAAGTTGGAGTCAGAGTTGACATATTTTTCCCAACTCTGACTCCTCTGGCCAGAAATTCCTCCGAACTCTGACTCCGACTCCACAGCCCTGGTGCAAATATCAAGTTCATGTGCAAATTGGGGAAAACTGTTGCAGAGATGTTATCAGCCCTGCAGCAAGTTTATGAGGAAGAGGCCCAACTAGTGGTGTGGACAGTGGTTTCTCCATCATGCACTGAGTCACACTTCACTTGCTCTGCAGCAATTCCTCACCGACAAAAGCATTCCTGTCATCATCCAGTTATCTTACTCTCCAGATCTTGCTCCCAGTGACTTTTGGCTGTTCTCTACTCTCAAAATGGGCCTCAAAGGGATGTTTTTTGCAAGCAGGGAGAACATCATATTGAATACAATGGCCCAACTCCAGAAGATTCCAAAGGAAGCATTCCACACCTGCTTTCAACTGTGGCAAAATCGATGGAACAAGTGTCTATGAGTGAGGGTCCTGCATTGAAGGTGATTAGGTCTGCATTGCCATATCTCATGCCACTACAGTGCAGGCTCAGAATTTTGGGAACTTTTTGACTGTCTCTTGTATTATATTTATAACAAATAAATGCTAGAAAAAATTATCTTCATTAAATTTGATTGGATGAAAATTTATATTGAAGGTAAATTTGAGACAATGAACATCTGAGTGTTTTCTTATTTTGAATTTTGATTGTCAAATATTAGAAAATAATTGTAAATTATTGATTAAAAAAAATATTACAAGATAAAACTGATACTTAATTAGATATTTTATACATATTAATACAGGATTCCATTTTACAGACTAAGTGAAGTCATATAACAACATTAAAATCTAAAAATTATTCTATAATTATTTACAACAAATTAAATACATTTATGTAATTAAATGTATTTAAAATAAATATGATATTTTTTTCTCATATATTGTAGCTATAATCAAAAATAAATTCCAATATTTAAAAAATCTATAATCATCATTATCATATTATATATGCAACTTAAAGATAACTACATTTTCTCACAATGTTTATTTTATAAAATTCTTTTAAAGATATTTATCATATGAAAGCTGTAGATTTATAATGTGATAATAAAAATAGACTAAACATAATGGTTATGATATTATAACTTCTAAGTTTTAAATTTATCTATTCAATCTGGTTTTCTTGAAAAATTAAATCATCATGATATGTTCAATGCAAAAAAGGAAATTTCATTAAAAATCAATGATATATATTATGTAGAATATTGAAAATGTGTTGTTTTTAAACTTAAAAATAATAATTTACATTCATTTGCAGTTAGTTTACTTGTGCCATTAAGCATATTTTATTTAATAGTATTTATGATAAGCATTTTGATGCTTTGTGCAAATGAAACATAACTGCAAGACAAAGATGCTTATTATCTTTAGGACAATATTTCAGGCATCATAGTCTATATCAGTGTTTCTCAACCTCTAACGAATCGTCGCCCCCTTCAATAAAACCGTTACATAGTATCGCTCCCTTCACTTCAAAATTCCGATATCGTGGGCCAAGGCTAACGCCAAATTTGTACTGCATTGAATAGACTAGTGACTAGTATAATGTTATTTGTTTAATTATTGTACGATATAACGAATAAAATATCTAATTATTCTTAATATAATGTTTTACTATATCGCCCAGAAAATTGTTTTTCGCCCCAAAATATAAATTGTTACTAATCGCCCCCTCGACATGGAAAAACGCCCACATGGGGGCGATATCGCCCCCGTTGAGAAACACTGGTCTATATAAAAATTTATCAATCAATGTAATACCAATTTTTAGATTGTAACCATAACCCTGCTATAATATGGCTTTTAATAAAATTATGTTTTGCATTTAATAGATGATAAAGAATAACTTTCCAAGTGAAGCAGTTTGATCAGAAAAATTTCAGAAAATTATTCTGTAAATATTTCAAATTATAATTATGTTTAATCTATTATTGTTTAAATGTTTTAAAGCAGTCTTCAGATGGTAAATAATCTTTCAAAATTTCCTAAAACAAAAATTGTGAAACAATAAATCTAATTAAATTACATTTGTAACTTGTAATATCCTGTATGCTATGAGAATTTTTGCTAAGTCATTTGAAACATTCCATGTTATTGAATGTTTCAGAATTAATCATTCTAAGTTATTTTTGTAATGAAACTTTTGTGATTTAACTATTACTAAGTTTGTGTTTCATGGTTTAAGTATTATTAATGACAAAAATCTAGTCTTGTTTTAATAAATTATCCTTAAATTGACAAATTTTTCAATAAACTATTTCCACATACAGTAGCTTGTTCTATTATGTTTTCTGATGCCAAATAGTTTCATTTATTACTTTAATAATCCACAGTATTTTCACAACCGTGGATTATTAAAATAATAAATGGAGCTATATTCTATTCTATCATGTCATTCACTTTCAAATTCAGACTTTTTTTTAATAATTTAAAAGATAATAAATCTAAATGTGAAGAAAAAATACAACAATTAAAATTATAGAAAACTTCAGATTTGAAAACACGAAAATAAAGTTGTTTTTCATTAGAAAACTGAATAAACAAACTATATATGAACATTTTACTAAAGAATATGCCAATTTATAAATAATTTATGAGAAAGATATAGAAAATGTAAAAACATAGATGTTATATGTAACAAACTTTAAAATAGCCAACTAATAAAAGCTTAAAATACATTTATATTTCTTCTAAACAATTTACAGAAATCAATAGTTGAAAGTGAAACATTTAGTGGAATAAAATATAATTATTACTTTTAACAATTAAATATTGGCAAATTAATAATTTATGAATTAAATTATTTAGTGTACGTTAATAACTTATAAATATATACTTATATCATATGTAACTTATGACTTTACAGTTATGTACAGTATGCATGCATAAGTTACAATTGAAGTTGTTTATCTGTGTGAAATAAACTGTTTTGTGTTATTTCAACACTATTCATTCATTTTTTATTTCCATTTTCAGTCATATAATCAATATAGTATGTTTCTACAAGTATTACACATTTATAATACTTATGCAAGAGAACATTTTGTCATACTTTCATCCACGAATCGCATTTTCATTATTTTCTAATCCGAAATAATCCCAAGTCGACTATTTCTCTAGCAAAATTCAAAAGCAATTTCAAATTATTTTGTTAATTTAAAATAATCAATTTCAATTACGCTACACGTGGTTTTGAAAATTACGTGTTATATACCGACTGTTTGCACGTGGTAAAATTCACTTTAAATAAATTACGTATTTTACTTTTATTTTATAATAAATTTTCTATCGTGTCTATAAAAGGTAAATAATATTTCCTGTTATTGCCATCAATGCTAGAAATAATAACCACACAACTACTTACACTTCCATTTGGAAAGTTTTCTGTGAAGTTATCAGAATATTTACTAGAGGGCACTGACGCACTTCCGGCAACAATTGATCACGTGGTTGAAAGTGGAAATGCCGAATGAATGAATAGCGTTGAAATAACACAAAACTCTTTAAGTTTATTTCATACTCCAGATAAACGACTTAAAATTTTTAAATTATACTTGCTGCAAGAAAAAATTCCAATTTTACTATGATGGATGATTTAGGTAAGTTTCATTTTTTTCTTATACTATGCACGTGACATAAAAAAATATGAGAACATGTTTTTAATAGAAATTTATCTAAAATCTTATTTAATATATATAAATTTTATATATTTCTAATTGTTAAGTAATACTTTATAAATTTTAATAGACATATACAAATGTTCTGTATATATTCATAATATAAACTTATTGGAAAACCTGTTGAAGGAAAATCTGCACGATGTTTTTTCTAAATATTAAATTCGTCCTTAAATTTTGGTAATTTTAGCTTTAATTTGGAATATTTAACACATTTCTTAGTTATATAAAGAATTATTTTACAGTTTTATAGTAGCATACAGTATTTAGGCTATATACAGAATAATACATTCACTTACATTAGTTTGAAAGATGTTCATATATATATATATATNTATGTATATATATATATATATATATATATTTTATAATATAATATTTTATATACAATATGTACAGTATATGTACACATGCACGCTTCTTATGCAAAGTTTAGCTAATTTTTAAAGCGCGCCGTATGTAAGCCCAATATAATTTTAGTAAAATAACATTTTTCTGCAATTTTTATTTTATATGTATTAACATTATCTAATTGTTTAAAATAAATTGGATTATTAAAGAAACATATATACGTATTTTTCTTATTCTATACGTATTTTCTTATTCTATATTTCTTTAATATATTATTTTATTGTAAGCAGCCAGATAAAATTGTTAAATAACAAGATTTGCTTTCACTTTTAAACTGCACGATAAGTTCAATTAATTATACTTTTCCAGAATTACATTGTTTAATTCTTCTTAAAAAATTAATATGAATATTTATTAATTCAGTTCCGTAATGTCTTTCCTTAAATATCAAAAGCCAACACTCTCTTCACATCAATTAGCAAGAAAGTTTAAATATACACGAAAATTTTAATCGCGAAACCCTTCTAGCCTTGCTATTTCCATGTACTTTGGCAACTTTACAAGGTTTGTCGTATTTACAAGTAGCTGTCTGAGAGGTCTTGTTTGTTCTTTCTATCTATAACTACTATAGTATTACAAAATAATAGTATTAATTGAATTCTTTTATAAATGATATAATTTGAGAATTATTCGTGAATTGTATCCCAATTATATATATATCTGAAGAAAATCAAGACCTTTTGTAGCCACTGGAGAATTTCTGGATGATTTATTATGTTTCGTAATATGCCAATAAAAGATAAATATTAAAATTCTAATAAAAACTAGTTATGTTTAAAGGAAACTCTCGGTCATATAATCTCTTTTAGTCTAATTTTAAATACTTAAACAACTAAAAACTGAAGAAAGATTTGGAACATGTGTTTACAATTTAAATTTAAAAAAATAATTCTTCTCTTTAATAAAAAATAGTTATAAAAAAATAATAATAAAGTAATTACATTATATAGAGAAAGAATGACTATGTATGATATCATCAAAAAAAGTGATAAACTTATTTTGTAATAGTATTTTTAAATTAAATTAATAAAAATTAAATGAAAATGAAGATTATTTTAACTGTCATATTAATAAATAATGCAAATCGGTTGAACAATAGCCAAAGCAACGTTCGTTATATCTTTAAATAAAGCTTCTACAAAAAGTTTTAAACTCTTATGTAATAACGGTGTAAATGAGCCAAATTAAAAGAGTTAAATATATTTTAATTCTGTTTGGAATAGAGGAATGATATTAGTGTAAAGAATTATGCAATTTCTTTATATAAGTTGTATATTTGCAAAAAGTATAATAAGTTAATATATTTTTGTAACCATAAATTTCCAGGTTATTATTTTTAAAAATCGGATTAGATGCATATGAAACATCGCCAAAATTTAATTTTTTTTTTCTTTACATGTTTTATAATCTAAATTTCTTTATATCTATCGCAAAAGCAATGTTCTTTTATGTATATTATTTCAATTTATAGTTATTTCTCTCAAAATTCTGCTCCACGTATTTGAGATTAATTACGATATATTTTTTATTCGATTTGATTGATTTATGTTATACTAATTGATATTAAGCTAAGTACTGTATAGGGTTATTTCGCTATATCGACTATTCTCTTTTTAAACTAAAACATTATTAATTTTTATAGATACAGCAATATAGAATAGTTTATTTTAATCAATTCACTGGAATTATTTTCACAAAAAAACCTGGTCGTGAAAGTCAAAAATGTTATAAATAAGTCTTGTGTATACCAATTAAAATTAAGTTTTTGGCCTAGTATTTGAGGTATGTCTTGAGCAGAATTTGTCAATTTGGTTTTTTGAGTAGTAGTCTTATGGTAAAACAACCTTTTCTTAAATTGAAACACCAGGTAATCCAATGTATATTGTATGGTTCCCGCTTGTGATAATATACATCTAAAGATGGCATTTATATTTTTAAGGTACTGTACATCATGAACTACTTGTATAATCCGTATTTTTGGATTTATGTGTCGGGTTGTTGTGCATGTAAAAATAGTTTTATATATATTTTAGTTGACTGAAGAGGGGCAAATGATGCCCGAAACGTGTGTGCAAACGCGTATCAACGAAAATTGAAATAAAGAAGTGAATAGTGCCAAGTAATCGTTATTACGCTACATTGCGCTTATGAAACAAATATAGAGAATATGACACGGTTTCAAAACATGGCAGTGGAATTATTTTCTTAGAGCTGCTACTAACTACCTAATGTTGAATATCCATGGACTTTGGTCACAACTCTATCTCACATGTCCAGATTTCTTGTTTTAAACTTATGGAAACTCTAGATTTTGTAGTTCATTATTTGAAGAAAAATAATGATTTAATCAAATAATAAGTTTCCTAATGATTTTTAAAGTATTTTTAACTCTACAGATTGCCAAACCACGCAGGCGGGCACGCAATTATGGATGTCGCGTAAAATTTCAAACGTTCATAATTTCTGATAAGTACTGTACATTTTTCGGAAAAATGTTTCAAGTTTGTTTATCATGTAGAGACATAATATTCAATAAAAACTGGGAGTTTTCATTTGAGAAGATGAAACTGACCTTGTTTTACACCGATTGTAACACTATCAATGGCGAAACTGTTAACCCACTTTGTGGCTCCTTAAAATCTAACATTTTTGGTTCAATGAATTTTTTTTGTAGGATTTGTATTTTAGGAATTATTTCAATGGATTGATTGAAATGAACATCCCTGTATATATACTGTATATTTAGAGAGAGAGAGAGAGAGAGTTTAATTATATAATTTTATGTTTGAGATCCAAAGCTGGGCATTTTTGTTAGAGGTAATTCAAATAATAGCCGAAAATAAAGCATACATAAATTTATTGTTTATAATTATAATTATTTGCGTATTGTCCTGTATTGTAATAAATCTTCTTAATAGCTTTATATAATTTGCTATAAATTTTAAGAACTTATTACATCACAGTTTTCATTTGAAAAGCTTTAATAAAATCTCAGCGAGTTTTCCAATTGAAAACTGTGATGTGATAAGTCTTTAAAATTTATAGCAAATTACATATAGCTATTAATTAAGAAGATTTACTAAGAAGTTTATAATGAAATAGACTATATTTTATAAATGATAAACATATGAATGAATTAATGCAAACTGTATAACAGTGGTTCCCAATTAGTTTTTCCTGCGTACCACTTCAAGAAAGAGCTCAAACTCGCGTACCCCTTATAGCAGAAATTCATATTAATCCATACTATTATTATAAATTCGAAGGTAATTCTGTCTGCTGTCTGTCTGTTACCTTTTCACGTCTAAACCGCTGAACAGGTTTTAATAAAATTTGGCACAGAGATAGCTTACATGTTGGAGATGGACATAGGCTACATTTTACTGCGAGAAAATATCTTACTCCCACGAGAAAATTCGATATAATGCGGGCGAAGCTGTGGGTAGACAGCTAGTGATAAATAGAATAAGTTTTTTTTACATTTATTACCTTTAAAATACAATTCTAATAATAATGAAAATAGCATAAGGTTATTTAATTTTTATGTGACAAATGTGCACAATTTTCTTTGCACAACTTTGTAAAATCTGGTTGCTTTTTTGGTCAGCTTCAGTCTCAAGTCATCTTCGAGTTGAAGTCGGTGACGATCATTGGCGTAGCCAGAGCCAGAGTTTTGTTATGGGGACCTAGTAGAGGCCAGCCTGACACAAAATTAAATTATTTCAAATTATTGTTTATTAAAATGAAATTTCCATAGGAATCGACAATAACTTAACACACATGAAATGCCATGGCCGAAAATCCGCTCTCGCAGAGGTTTGTTGTGCAAAGTGGTAGTAAATATTTTATTGCTGCTTCGCTGACATGATAATAATGATAAATTGTACAATTTTTGTTTCTTGCGTAAGAATTTAGGTATTGTCACAAATGCATTTTTTAAAATGAAATTTCGAGAATATTTTTAGTTATAAACAAACGAATTTGTGCATTCCACATCATGTTATAAATTGCCGAATTTTTGATGGTCCACCCGTTATTTTTTTATTGCTTCATCTCATGCATTTAAATTTTAAATCGACCGATTTTAGAGTGCCGCGCGTACCACTTCATGCAATTTTGCGTACCCCCAGGGGTACGCGTACCACTAATTGGGAACCATTGCTGTATAGCAATCATTTAATAATAATTCACAATACTTTTCGAAAAAAATAGAATTTAAGAATATATTAAATAACTGCATATATACTACTATATGCAAAAACTTGAGAAATGGTGAGAAATAGTCTATTTTTATTCCACAACTATTTTACATCCAAAATTTATAAGAAATGCCTGTTTCCTTTGCTCGTCTTGATTATTATTTTGATGAATTTTTTATATTATTCTATATTTATCGTGAAATAAATTGATTGGTTTAGCCTGAGATTTGATTTTCAAAACTCGAAAATCTTAATGGGGTTTATTATATTAAAATTATCAACTCCCTATATTTCTCTTAAGAAAATTATTTAAGTCTATCATAAGACATTTTCGTTTTGATTTTTAATTCTTATTTTTTTGCTTTTTCGAATATAAATTTTTTTTTGCTGAAGATTTAGGAATTTTGATCATTTTATATATGACATAACTTCAAAATCTTTTTGAAGTTATGTCATATATAAAAAGATTTTGATAGTCTTTAGATAAAATCTTTAAATGATATATATATTCTCAAAGTATATTCGACACATTAGAAAAGCTTAAGTTAATTTATATTTATTTAAAAAAATCAGTATGCGCTAATTTTATTCAGATTCAATTTAATTGGACATGATACTTTCTATTTGTGTAAAGTTTGTTTTGATCAATTTTGTTATAATCCTTTTCTTGAATCGTGCTTGTAATTTACATTGTACTAAAGTGAAATTTTCCAAAAACAGAGACTGCATAACAATTATTTTATATTTTATTTCTCTGTGGTTCCACTCTACATTTCGGACTCCAAGTCTCTCATCAATTGCAAAAAGGCGTTTTACAATTAATTGTTTCCTCTTGAATTTTCCTCACTTTTCTTACCCAGAGCGAGGAAAATTTATTGTAAGGCGGCCAAAAGAGAAGGTTAAAATTCATTGTTAGGTGTAACCGTGCAGCTGATGTATTTTGTTATAGAACTCTATAACAAAAGGCAAGTGTCACCAGAAAAATAAGGTACAGTACAGTGCTTTGGCAAAACAATTGTGTTGTCTATTTTTTCCTTTCATGTTTTTTTTGTTGAAGAAAATTCTCCTTAATACACTTTTGTCATAACCTGAAATAGGTTTTTGTTTCGTTCCTATAATACTAACTGTAAGATTGAAAGTACTGGTAAACTTTGGATTCAGTTTCCATCTGGACAAACTTCTTAGAGCTAAAGGAATTATTGGATCAAAATGCAAAAGAAAATAAATAAAATAATATATAAAAACATTTATTTGACTAACATATTTCAATTTTTGTTTTAGCATTTTAAAATGAATAATAAGAAAATCTCTTATAAACGATAAAAGACTAATCAAATTATATCTTGCATGAACTGAATAATTTATTCAATTAAAAATTTATAAGAAGTTATTCTCATAAATTTTAGATAATCATTTATTATCCGTAATTTAAATACAGTTGTCCCTCTATAGTCCGACGTTTTTTAATCCGACATGCTCAGTAGTCCGACGCACCTCCCGTCAAGGTACCCGTTCCCGTTACGTGTCTGCTTGCACAGAAGCATGTCGCGATGTGAATCTCCCCATCCAATTCTTACTCGATGACACACATTTCGTGTGTTTTATGTGAGCAGTTCTGTTCGAACAGTTGGAGTAGAGAATATTGTAAGTTACTGCTAGCAAAACAATGCGAAATATGTAATTATTTTCGGTAATCCGGACACTTTTGGTAATCTGACACACCTTTGGTCCCATACCTGTCGGATTATCAAGGGACAACTGTATTTGAAAAAGTTTTTGTAATCATGTGTTACAACTCGACATATTTGAATAAATATTATGATAAACAACGTTTTCTTTTATTTATTCTATAAGTTATATCAATAGAAACAATTTTCTTCAATTAAAACATTTTTCTTTCTAGAACTTAATTTTATATTTTAAATAAATTTTTAACGTTAATTTTCATATTATTTTTATACTTTATATTGATTTAACTGTTACTTTGACATTTCTGTATTTATTGTTTTTATGAGAAACAATTTCGATTATTTTTTATTCTTAAATTTGGTATTAATATTTTTATATTAAAAGTACTAATATTTATGATGCATTTTTCGAAGGTAACGTTATTTTATTTTCATAAATATCTTCGATTCTCTAAGTTCAATAATACCATAATAATATTTCTATTCTTTCTCGTCAATAATATATTATTAATTACAGAATTTGTTTTAAAATATAAACATTGAATTTTATATATAAGTTTTTAGCTTTTTTAAAAATTAAAATATTAAATCTTAAAATTTAAAGTAAATTTGCAAGTATTTAATGAAATTATGCATAATATAATTAGCATCAAATTTACATGCTTTATTATTCATTTTCTGTGATTAAATTATAACTTAGTTTCAATCATTTAGACAACTACAGAATTGCTACAGTTTTAATATTATGACAGTTGAAATGTTGGAATTTAGGCATTTGGGTTCATTATCTTATTGTTTTTGTACTACTACTGATTTTTTAGAATAAACTTTCTTCTATGTGTCAAGTGGATTGATGAGATATGAGTCAGCGGTTAAATAAAGATGAAGGTTAGTCGCTCCGAAAGATACCATAACAGTATTTGAGAATAAGTTTCTTATAATAATTTCATGTAAAACCATAACATAAAGGATTATCAAATTTGTTAAATTTTCATTAATTGCGTTGTTTATTGTTTTACAATTAATTTTTTTAACTTTACGTAACTTTCATATGTTTTAATCTCATTCCTTCTCGTCGTAGTGAGTCAAGGAGTAATTTTTTGCTGTTTATAAACATCATCGAGGATATATTTCGTTAGCATAAAGCACTTTCAAAATTGGACAAGCTTACTCTTGCGTAGACATTCCGATTGATAAATCCTGAATGCTTTCTTTCAGCATTCAAGGATGAATTATCACTCACGAAGTTCAGTTTTTTCAAATCTGAAATTGAGAAATAACTGTAAATTAAACAAATTTTAAAATTTTATTTTTCATTTAGTTACTTCGTTATATTAAAGATAGTGAATTTTACAAAACTTACCGGATATTTAGCAATATTAAACTTTATTTTTATGAAGTCACAGTTCTAAAAATATCCTGTTATAAGATATGGATTTATTAGCAATTTTTCTTGTCATCGGAAATTCTGACTGCATCAATGACATAAACAGATGATGTCAATGTGACATATAATTTTTAAAGTTAAAAATTGCATTCGTAATTTTTACTTAGAAATAATAATATATTTTTCACGCGAAGTAAATCAATTATCGTATTATTATTAATTTTTCCTATTCCAAAATAGGAAATATATTACAAATCGAGTTTTATGACTTTAAATTAAAATTTTACTTTTTGATTATTTCCGTATTTAATAAACTATAGATTATCCAAACTAATTTAAATATCATTTTATTCGTAAATTTAATGGCCACACGTTTCTAACTCAACAGATTAAAAATATCTATAAATAAATATTTAAATGTATATTATCAGATAATTTTTTATAATTAAAGTATTACACTGAACGTTAAAAGTATTAAATAATAACGAATATTTATTAATTTTAATTGTATTATAATAATCTCGACTTACAAAACTTGCCTCTATGTATATATCATTTAAAAATTATATATATTTATATTTATTTATTATATAAAAACTAATAAATGAATTAGATAAACGTAAATTTTTGAGAAGAGTTAAAATATTCAATTTTCAAAAGAATATATTACAAGTAAAAGAAAATAATTTTTTTAATGTATTCATTTATATTATTGGGGATAAACTAAGTCTACGTTCATCATAAAATTAAAAACGTAAAATAAAATTTAAAAAAATGTATTTCAAGTGTTTATTATATTAAAGTCAAAGATGTTACAATTGCATTTCTGTAATTAAATATCTGAATATTTATAAATACGACATTTTAAATATACAGTATGTGTGTTTTTAAAAATTTCAGTTTGAAGCATAAAACATTTTATAAATAAATCTTAATCTTTACTTCTAGTAGAATTTCTATCAAAAATAAAAATTATTGTTTTGGATAAAACAATTACTGTAAGTAATGTGTAAAATAAAATAACCTATAAAAGTTATTAACATAGTTTACTATTTCTACATGTAGATGGCAGAACGGTCGCAATGACGAAGTTTCGGATTACACCTACTTAATATCATGTGCGACATCTGTTGAAAATTATATTAAATGTGATAAACAAAATAAATTAATTAATATGTTCTGTTATATTAAACTATTATAAAATATTTTAATTAATTAATTTCATTATTTTTTCAATATTAGTGTTCTAAGTTTATTTATTTTGATTCTGTGTTGCGTGGTGACTGCTGTAACTGTTTGGAGAAGCTTGACTATTTCTATAGATCTTCAGTTGTATAAAGTGCTGATCACTTGCCTCTGGTCGATCCTATCAATAGTATAATGAGGTTATTCAGATTACAGTGCAGGATGATCTAATTTGCATATAATCTATATTTCAGTATTCTCCTATAGTCTGTGAAAAGAAATTCTGTTTTTTAGCATAAATTTTTATTTTATTTATAATTTGATAGAGTGAAACAATTAGGTTAAGCCCAAAATTTAATTTTGGAAATTTTTGAGTTTCATAATTTCTCTAATTACAGAATGCGAACGAATTTAAAATGAATTCGATAATTCGTTGACGTTTTAAAATCATATTTAGAAATAAATTCATTTTAATTATCGCTCACAGATTAAAATAACTTCTAATCTGCAGTGAAACCACTTGTTCGATAATTAAATTTCCATGTCAAGAGATATTTCAAATTTTCTTGATATCTGAATCCATCAGAAAAACTAATATAGGCCTAATAGTGCTTCAAAATGTTATGATTTAGTAGATTTAAAACACGATAACTTAATTTTTATGTATCACTTTTTCTATTTTCAAATTGCAAAAAGCAGCTGAAAGACAGATATTTAAACTATAATGTACAGATATCTTAAATGTTCTCTTCATAATTTAATGAAGTAAAGATAATTTATTAAATTTAATTAAAATAAAGTATTATTAAAATTATTGAGCTTTAATAGATGATATATTTTCAAATTTAAATATCTGAAATAATTAATAATTTAATGGAGAGTGCTCAAAGCAAATTAATTAATTTTAAAAATATGCATTAAAATAAAATTCTGCCATTTGTAAGCTAGATAAATTTCATCTGTTAGTAAAAGATATCAATTAAATAAATTTATTTTGTAATTGCTTCAAATGACTCAGAAATAATCAACTTTAACATAAAAAAAAACAATAACACAATTTAGCGTTTTACAGGAATTGAAAAGAATAAAATTTTAAATTTTAAATAGCATCAAAATGCATATCTTAATTAACGGATTGATCATCTGTATTACGTAGTTAAAGATTAGGAAATGTGTTTCATGCAGGA
The DNA here is from genome assembly GCF_000671375.1 of Centruroides sculpturatus. Lineage (NCBI taxonomy): Eukaryota > Metazoa > Arthropoda > Arachnida > Scorpiones > Buthidae > Centruroides > Centruroides sculpturatus. Next base: position 47,298 of record NW_019384447.1, on the reverse strand, counting down.
TACCTTTTTTCAAAATTAATTAGGATTTTCATTATTGTTTTGGGATTCACGCTTTTCTGAAAAGTAAATAAATGTTTAAATTTATTTAATAAGTGAATTTTACAAATTATAATATTAAAAATTATGTCAAGTATATCTGCCTTGACCTCAGAAATTTCTTTTGAATAATAAGATCTACTCGTGCAATCTATGCAACTGTCATGATTATGAAAAATGGGATTGATAGAATAAGCGAACACAACACTTGGCTGATCTGCCCAGGGAAGTGCCTCCCGGGAGAATTTATTAGCCCTATTCGAGGATTTTACACGTAAAGTAAACCCCGGAAAAATACGCGGCCATTGTCGACTCTTCCTTCAATTATGATATAAAAAGTATTTTTTATATTAAATATCACTCTGAAATCATTAGTTAAAAAGTAACTATGATCATGTATATATATTTAATATTTGACACGTTTTTTCAGCATAGCAATAAAAATTAATACATCAAAATGAAAGGATGCGGAAAGTACTTTTTATTAAAGAATCTGATGAATATTTTTCGTAATTTTTTAGTAATAATTCAGATTGAATTATTCTTATTCTTCACTGATAATAGCTAATCCTTTTGTGGGTCAGATACAAGCATAATGAATAAAATTGAGGCCAATCCTATCGTTTATAGTGAATCGCTTAATTCATTTTATGATATAAAGTTTCTCGTATATTTAAATAAAATTAATTTGATTAAATATACTTGTATTTTAGAAATTAAAACAAAACTGTAGTTTAATTATATGTGAATGATATTTTAATTTAGAAAATATTTTAGATGTTTAATGATAAAATTTCAAAATTAATAAGCGTGCGATTACTATTATTGGAACAGATAGAACTGTAATAACAGATTATTATTTCTTATATTTTTTAAAATTAAATTATAAATATTCTTTGCATATTGTTAATATACATGTATATTAATTATAGACTATACATTTTTATTTTCCAAAGAAAAAGTTGGTTGTTTAGACATTTTGAATACTTCCATAATCGTACAAAAAAAATAACATTATTTGTATTATATAATCTTAGATATTATCCACTGCTGATTATTAATTTTTCCTTTTTAGTAATCACATCACGTCTATCTATCTTTATTATTACAAATTAAATAATATGATTTCAAATGATAGTATCAATAATTGATTTGCATTATTTTAAAAAGTTTTTAAATAAATAGATTTAAAATAAGTTATATATAGACCTACATATGTTATAAAATCAATTTCCAATTACAAATAAATATAGGGGAGATCGGGGCAAGATCGGCATGTTAAGCTTTACTTAAATTTTGTGTAATAAATACTGCTGTAAACTGAAAAAAAAAGCTTTGCATATTGTCTATTGGAATGTTACCTTACTATAGAACTGGTTAAAATCAGTTTGGAAATAAAAATAATTAAAATAATTACAACTTTACAAGAAGAGAGAAATTGACGAAGTTGCCCCGGGTATAGGGGCAAGATCGGCAACTTCTCTCTTTTTGTAAAGTTGTAATTATTTTAATTATTTTTATTAAAGTTGCCCCTGGTATAGGGGCAACAGTAATGGGGCAAGATAGGCACGTATATAAAATTATGTTATTAACAATGTATAAGTTGGAATTCACTATTAAAACAAAGAAATACAAATCCAACACCCATTTAATATTATTACAACGAAATGCAAGTTCAAAGACATATATACATGAATAACAAATGCAAACATGTTTTCATTTATCATCTGTTTGATTTTTATCCTTTGCTTCTAATGTGGCTTTATGTTGCCGATCTTACCCCGCTAGTCATGATTTCGAAACATTAAGTACAACCCTGAGAACAGAATGCCAAGCCACGATCTGGCCACGTGAATAAGTTGAAGTTACATCCTTCTAACAGGAAAAGTAACTTTCGTTATCATGGAATTATAACAAAACCTGCCAATTCAATATAAATGGAAAAAAAATATTATATGGAATTGAACGAAAATGAGAATTTGCTTGATAATTCAACTACGCTTGTTGGAAAACAATAAAAACACTACTCTCAACAAGCCACCAATGAAACTCAACTGCCTAATCTATAATCAAAGTTTTTTTTTTTAATTTGTTTTTTAAAAAAAGCGCTTGACAAACTTGCCCCGCATGCCGAAGTTGCCCCGATCTCCCCTATGTTATTATTATAAAATATTAAATCTATTAATATATTGATTCAACTGTATATTAGTGTAATAAGGAAAATTTTTATATTTACTTTACAGTCTGCAATTACAACAATTATAATGCTTTAATCAATTTTTCGATTTAACTTCATAGTTTATTTGTAATTTTTATAACTATTTATGTAATTTTAATGCTTTTTAATAAAATTCTTCTTGTTTAATACGCGCTTTCAGTTTTGCTAATGACCTTGTAACCTCGATTTCGTAGTCTATTAGGAAATTATTCCTTTGAGTACCATTTTTGGTCATCTGTACTCATTCTGTTATTGCTTATTAAGGTTGTAATTTTTGCTTTAGTGAATTTATACTAGTAGAACACCTCGATTATATTGCCTTGTCTTGTATAAATTGTAGTCTCTCTCTTTTATATAATGACAACAGATATAATATCCACTCGTTCTAATAAACCATATGGAAAAATACCTCCTTCTCCAGCATGTATGTACTTTTTAAATTAATTATTGTTTTCTAATGTCTAATTAATTTATATAATATTTATTAAAATAAAATATCTCTTTATACCTTTTTGGATTTATTTCACTTCACTGTATGAAAATTGCAAGTACACATTTGATTGCTTTTAAAAAGGTAGTGTGATTAAATTAATATCTATTCATATGCAAATATATTCAAATTTTTATTTTCTGTTTTTTATATATACTGTGTTTATAAATTAATTTATGTTAATATCAGTTTTGATGATTACTCTTATCATTCATTCACAAAGCAAGTTATCATAATGCTTTTATAAATAGGCTCTATTACTGTAAATAGAGATTATTTAAGTATATTATAATTGTTACATGATATTAATCTGCATTTAATGCATATTATTTAATGCATACTTTCGAAAATTAGAATTGTTTCTCAAATGTGTTATAAGTGTATATATTATTAAATATTCTGTTAATACAAAAATAAAAATAACATATACTGAAATTCAAATATGGTATTATCTACAATCGTTGTAGTTTCTGATTTTCTTATCACGATATTTATTTCTTTTTTCTGTTTAAAAAGGGAATTAAATTATTTGATAATTTCATATTATTCTAATATATTTATTGAAAATAAAATTCCATAATATATTTCTCATATAAATTTGAGTGATATTCGGTGTATCGTGTATTTTATTTTTCTTTTATGTTTTATGCAATTTTTAAATTGCGAGACGTAGGTCAGACATTAGCAACCTATGGCTTCTGGACCTCATGCTGCCGTGAATTTTTCTATGACCCTCATAATACCAAGACCCGTTTTAAATAATTTATAATAAGTGCTTGTGTCCAAAGAGCAAAAGTCTTATTAATAAAACATTATTAAGTATTAAATATATTTATATATTGATTCAAATGCATGTTAGCGTAATAAGCAAACTTTTTGTAATATTTAGCAATAAATATGAATATTAATTATCCATAGTATTCATGTTTCCTTTACAAATATAGAATTTTCTTTATGTAGAATTTGCACAAAATCTGGTGGGTTTTAATGTTTCGCTCCGATCTTATCTCAAAACAGTGTTGTATAACTTTTAACTATAGAAAGATTGCCCCTCACCTGACCTAAATTCTATAAAAGGTTTGTTCTTGATTTTAATTGCAATATTGTTATCGCGTGTTTAATGGAGTGACTACACAATAATGTTTTCCTATTACACAATGACGAATCTGAAGAAGGAAATAATTATCAATGTCTGATTTTTAAAAATTTTTTTAAAATTGTTTTTATAATAAACTAAAAATTTTTCAGTAATTTTAATCTATATCAGACAAATAACAATATGCAAGTGAAAAAATAATAATGTGATTATAACGCAAACAAGTATTTCGTTTATTGGAAAATCTGATGTTTAAGTTGATGATAATTTTTTCATTTGAGGTTTATAATTACTGTATTGACCTTTAAGACATTTCACGATAGCTTCAGGACTCTGCTTTAATATAAAAGTAGAGTCCTGAAGCTATCGTGAAATGTCTTAAAGGCCACTTATATATAAAACTTTAAAATCTATCATAGGGGAGACCGGGGCAAGATCGGCATGTTAAGCTTTACTTAAATTTTGTGTAATAAATACTGCTGTAAACTGAAAAAAAAGCTTTGCATATTGTCTATTGGAATGTTACCTTACTATAGAACTGGTTAAAATCAGTTTGGAAATAAAAATAATTAAAATAATTACAACTTTACAAGAAGAGAGAAATTGACGAAGTTGCCCCGGGTATAGGGGCAAGATCGGCAACTTCTCTCTTTTTGTAAAGTTGTAATTATTTTAATTATTTTTATTAAAGTTGCCCCTGGTATAGGGGCAACAGTAATGGGGCAAGATAGGCACGTATATAAAATTATGTTATTAACAATGTATAAGTTGGAATTCACTATTAAAACAAAGAAATACAAATCCAACACCCATTTAATATTATTACAACGAAATGCAAGTTCAAAGACATATATACATGAATAACAAATGCAAACATGTTTTCATTTATCATCTGTTTGATTTTTATCCTTTGCTTCTAATGTGGCTTTATGTTGCCGATCTTACCCCGCTAGTCATGATTTCGAAACATTAAGTACAACCCTGAGAACAGAATGCCAAGCCACGATCTGGCCACGTGAATAAGTTGAAGTTACATCCTTCTAACAGGAAAAGTAACTTTCGTTATCATGGAATTATAACAAAACCTGCCAATTCAATATAAATGGAAAAAAAATATTATATGGAATTGAACGAAAATGAAAATTTGCTTGATAATTCAACTACGCTTGTTGGAGAACAATAAAAACACTACACTCAACAAGCCACCAATAAAACTCAACTGCCTAACCTATAACCAAAGTCTCCTTTTAATTTGTTTTTTTAAAAAAAGCGCTTGACAAACTTGCCCCGCATGCCGAAGTTGCCCCGGTCTCCCCTATATATATTTATAATTTATAAAAAGTAATATTTTCTAAACATTCAATACGGATACTTTGAAATCGTCAAGCGGGCCACTGGTTCGCCATCACTGGCTAGTACCATGCGGAAAATATAGGTTGCCATGAAACTTGAATTTGTGTATTATTATGAGTTAGCATTGCGTAATTAATGAAGGCGCCACACGGTCCGTGAATCATATTCTAAGTCAGTGTTTTTCAACCTGTGGGTCGCGACCCCCAGGGGGTCGCAAAGCCTTACACGGGGGGTCGCGGGTTAAAGAAAAAAACAAGTGTTTGTAAGTCCTACACTACAATAAAAAAAACTAGAATTTCAGTGAGAAGGCTGTGCCTGTTTATTTTACAGTACAATTGGTTTTTCGATCGATATTTAAAGAAAGAAAATTAAATACGTAGTTTTTAAAATCACTGATATAGTTTTAATATGGCCCTGGGGGTCGTCAGAATTTTTTAACTTGTAAAGGGGTGGCGTATTCAAGAAGGTTGAAAAACACTGTTCTAAGTGATGATTTCAGAGTATAGAGTCTTCTGGATTTGTAAGATCCATCGAAATAACAATACACATCAACTGTTTTATGTACTGTATATTTATTTTAATGAAGTATAGTACATAAATATTCGTATTTTAATGAAGACAAAATGAATATTTTAACATGATGACAGTAATCCATAAGTTACATATTTGGCCACGTCTTCACCTAATATCAGTGATCCTGCTTCTTGGTATAATTTCCTGGCAAATATGACTGAATGATGGAGAACATCATCGCGACTTGAACGACCCATGAAATTAACGCGGATATGGATAATATTTTGCATGCTTTCATCCGTCTGACATTTTAATAATAGTAATTTAAGACTTTAAGAATAACTGTTGTGTGCCGGTGCCATTCGTAATAAATTTATTTGTCTAGCTATTAAAAAAGGTTCATTAGATAAAACTTACATTTAAAATATTTTCGTATTCTCTCTTATAATTATATGCAATTTATATTTATTGTGAATTATATGCATGAAAATCTTTGTGGACTGCTTTTCTCCGCGAGATATCAAGTTGAATAGCTTTGTTTTTATAGACTGATAGGATCGATTTAGAAATTTTGAGGAGTAAGCTGATCCGGATATGTCGGGTCCGGTTCCCCGATCGTCAGTATTGTGTGTCTGACATAATCTATGATAAAACGTGATTAAAATGTCCTGATATGGAACGAAATAGTTTAATTTAGCGAGATTACAATGTGTTTATGAAAGAATTGAAATAAATTAATCTTGTAGCAATTAATCTTTATCTGAAAACAGAATTTTGTGCAGAGGATATTTTGAAAAACAGTGTGATTAAAAGTATTTAACTGTACCTATTTATTGTTATAGCAAACAATTTAATGAAGTTGAATAATATAAATACGAAAATACGAAAGAATTTTATTTTTAATAATTCAAAAATTGGCAAATAAAACGTAAATATAAATAATTTAAAGAAATATTTTAAATTTTCCAATGGGTACACAAATAGGTGCAAATAATGGAATGTCTTGTCTGTTATTTATAAGTCTATTGTTGAATTAATGTAGGATTCATGTAAAGGAAGTTAACATTGTACGTGCATATTAAAATTAAAGAATATGATTTGAAAATAGCTGCGCGATGGCTAATTACTCAGAAAATGGTTGAATCAATTGTTTATTTATTTGTGAAAAAATCAAACCTAAAAAGGATTGATTTTTGAACGAACAGAAAATTAATTTTCAAAATAGTTCATGGTAAAAAGATTAGAATATAATTTATAAATACAATATGCAAAAATAGAATATTTTATTCTTAATACAGTATTTTATACTTAATATATACAGCATGCTTTTGTTAAATATATTGAAATGCTTTTTATAATCCTGAAATTTTAAATACTGCAAAGATGTTAGATGTTTATATCTAATTGACAATACTGTAATCGAGAAGACTTAGATAGGAATAACTGAATGGAATTTTTAGTAATTCTTTGTAAATCATTGATTTCATTTATTAAAAAGAATATATTTAAACTTTTATACATAAAATTAGTAGATCGTAAATTAATTTAAATTGAATTTGTAACGTGTAGCACAGCGCACAATAGGCTGTTTATAATAGGCAATTTTGCCTATTATAAACAGATAGCTAACGCATCTGAAATGCAATAGAATATATCAATATCAGTGACAGATGAGAATGAGATCTTTCAATATAAAAAAAAAAATCCATGTGAATTTAACAAATTTACATCGAATTAGAACTAGGAATCTTTACAGTGGTTATAACATCAGCGCGCAACGTCTAACAAAATACGATACATCAGTTTTAAAGTACAGTGATTGTATTAAATTGAATTAAAATGACATGTAGTTTTGAGGTAATTATTACATTATTAATAGATTATTTGTTTAATAATTCGTAATTTCTGCTTTAATCTCCTTTGAAAACATTCAAGTTTTACATTTAAAAAAAGGTGCGTATTGAGAAGAATGTTTCTACCTGTTTCCTTTAAAGGGAGAAATGAAAAAACATCTAAATTGTTTATTTGGAGAGAGGAAGGTCGAATCAACGCTTGTGCAAGACATATTTTTAAGACGACTTTTGATTATGTTCAGGAAATTATCAAAAATGATCGTTTCCTGGACATAATCAAAGATATATAGAAATGTTATAAATACTGAAATTGTAAGTGCATTAAAAATTTATAAATTAAAATTTTAAGTTATACATGATAATAAATCTCAGTTTTTAAATGTTAGAGCAGTAATGAGCAATTTTTTCTGCATAAGAAGCTCAAGGAAACTTTATGGGCTTCCGGCGCATACAGTTTTTCTTTAAGCCTACTGAGTAACAACATACTCCGTAACTTCCAGTACACTAGGAACTAAGAAAACATATATAATAGCCTATATGCTAATGATATGCAAACTAGCAATATATAGTTTATTCTCTTCTTTTTACTGGTCAAGTTTAGCTTGAATGTTCTTCGTCATGAATATCAGCTTAAATGAGGTTACAGGAGACAGAAAACAGGAAAATAAAATTACGTTGTCAAAATCCCGGGGAAGCATATTAGGACTTCGCGGGCCACGACTGTGTTGAGCTTTGTTTTATTATACCAAATTGATATTATAAAATCTCGTGTCTATTGTATCGCCGTATTGTAATAAGAATACAAAGGGGGCAAATCAACACAGTCTATTGTAATTTAGATAGAAAAATATTTACAGTAATTTATATGGGGAGAAAATGAAGGATATTATGTTTACGTAATAGTTGAATGTTCTCATTTTGAGAATTAAGAAATTATTAAATCTTAATCTTTTTCTGTAAATATTTATCTAATAATTGCATAAACAGTTTTTTTTATTTTGTGTGTGGGACATGTTGGGTGTGCTGCATACGCCTGTTATCATCCCACATTCATTTATACCGTTTATATTTATCAATGACTTTATGTTTATGTGAATGCATCGTGTGAATGCATCGTGGTATTGACGAATTCTATGAAGGTGAAAATTTTTCATTAAAGTTTTAAGAAGACTTCACACGTGCATTTAAATAATTTTTTTAGATAAATTGACGTCTTTAATATAAATTTTTGTATATACTATCCATCGATATACGAAAGTCGAAGTATGAGTAAGTGTCGTTATTTTTAAAAGACCATTTCTCTACGTTAACTGATAGCTTTTTACATGTAGACGAATTGTCTTGTATTTAACAAAATTGTTATTTCAATCATTTTTTTAAATTAAAATATAACGAATACTTTATCAGTTGTTTTACTATATGAATTACACAGTAAAATTATTTTAATTAATATGCGAATAAAAGTAAACATCTTTTACATTAATTAATAATACATTAAACTTATTTCATTAAAAATATATATATACACACATATTTATTTTAGAATCTCACAGATGGCGCGATATTAAACCATCATTAAAATTGTTTGAATATAGATGGCGTAGTTTTCAGTTGTCAGTAATATGCTTTGGAATTTTTTTAATTGCGTTTATATTTATAAATCGTAATAATAAACTATTTATGAAAAAAAATTACTTAGACAGATTGTTGGTTTTTCTATTAATGAAAAATTTTAAGTAATTTTTAATAATATGAAATATTAAAAAATTCTGGTGATCACGAAACGAACTAATACACTCCAACCAAATAAGGACGACCGAAGCAAACTCAAAATGTGCATGTTTCGTACTAAATATAACTCGTCTTCGGTAAACTTTTGCTTTTCCTGTCAACTTGATAATCATTTTGAAGTTCTCCAGACAGTCCGGAAATAGTTTTATTACCGAATAAGCCCAAATCTTCGGATAAAATTATCTTAAATTTAACCCCTCAAAATTTCAACAAAATTGATTTAAATTTTATTAAAGAGAATTATCTTTAATCATTTCAGATACATTTTAAATATCTTAAACTGTGAAATAAAATTCAATACTGTAATCAAGTGACTTATTATATTAACATTGTTACAGATGCTCTTTTGGCCGATTTGCAATCGACTACTGCCCATTTAAATTCGACTCCAAGTTATAAAACAATAGCACCAACTTCTAATTATCACGGATCTTCGAGTCCAAGATTTCAACCGAGATCAGTGTCCAGAAGCCCATTAACAAATCGTAAAGTAATTACCGAAAAATACGAGTATAAACCTAGAGAATCGGTAAGTTAATTATTCGTATCGTTAATTATTGAACAGCTTATCATTTATTTATTAATACACAAACTTTTAATACATTTTATTTTGTATTTATATATATTTTTGCATATGTTTAGATCTAGTTTCATATCCTTAAATGGCATAGGATAAAACTTAAAATCTCAGGACTGCATTTTGTAGAATATAAGTTAACAAAACTTTTAAATTTTAATTTAAGTATGCTTTGTTATATTATAATGTTATTCTATTTTAATTCAGTTATGTTTTAGCCTGTTTGTAAATAAATCAGGTTAAAACATTGACTTTTATATCAAAAAAGAAAATTGCTAATTAGTAAATGCTATTAAATAACCATTCATAAATGTGATGAAAAATTTTCCTAGACAAGATAATAATAATAATTGTATTTTTTCAATTTAATTTGTAATTCTGTTTTAATTTTAACGTAAATAAATTAATAATTAAGAATTAGACTATGGAAATGATCTTGTTACTAAATTCACACAAAAAGGTGTCAACGATGAAGGGTAAAATAACTAGTTGTTTTTATTTTAAATTTTCCGCTCCATAATTCTTAGAATCATTAGGTAATTAAGAAGAAATTAGGAGATCATCCAATTTTCTTTAGTGTTTTTTTTTTTAATTCTTTTAAATGCACCTGTTTGACCAAGTTTATAATCAGGCAGTAGGCGTTTGTTTATTTAATTACATGATAGTTTTTAAAACAGAGGTCACCTTCTATGTCGGCTTTTCCATATATAGTAAGTGGCATTCCTTAATTAATTTTAATTGATAAATATTGCAATTCTTCGTTTTTAATCTTGATAAAGTTATTTTTAATATTTTAAATTACGATGTGTCCTCTAAACTTCTTTTCTATTCTATTTTTGCAAAAATAAATAAATAAATAAATATTAGCATTTAAAAAAGTAATATTATACAAGCTGTGTTAAGAGCTAAAAACGATAGCTTTGAAAACATTTAAAAATGTTGATATGATGCTCGTTTAAAAGAAATGAGTTTTTGTTTAAGAAAAATATTACATTCAGAATGTCATTTCGATATTCTAAATTTTAGTAAAAGAAAAAGAAAATCGATTTTAGTTTGGTCTTTTTAAGTTTAATCAAATATTTTTATATATCATAAAATTTCTAATCAGTTTTTCTGCTATGAACCAACATTTCAATACTTTATTTATTTATTTTTCAACTGTTTCAGCCCATTTATCAAAATCAAGATTTTTATTTACACGATAAACCGAAAGATCAATCGAATTTAAACGCAAATTTATCTGAGTTAGATTCACTTTTGGAAGAATTAAATTCAGCCAGATATGGAAGTTATCCAACTAGAAAAGGTATAATTAGATACATTTCTATTTTTGATATTTTAAGTTTAGAAATTTCTTTATATTCGGGGTCAACTTTTTATTTTTATACTTAACAGTACAATTTTATTTACATGATCGATAAAACTAATAAATTATTATTTTCAAATAACAGTTCCTCCATCACCAGTTTTGCCCCATCGCACTATAAGTCCAACTTTGCAAAGACAATCTCTCCAAGAACATAACAGTTCTGTAGAAAGTTTATTAGATGATTTGCAAAATGCTGTACCCAATCAGTAAGTTGTTTTTATATTTATGAATTTGTCAATAAATATGATGATAACATAAACATGAAAATTATGATACACTTTAATGACATTGGTCTCAAAGGCCTTTAATTTCTTTAATTTTTAGTGTATTAGCTATAATTTCTATAATAATTAGCTCTATTCTAGATAGCTTGTATGAACGAAATTAAAACTTAAATCTAAATCGAAAATAAAATATCTGCCAATTATAAAGTCGAAATCTTTCAAGCTTATATATTTTGTGCAAAATATGTGATTTAAATTAAATTTTATGTTTTTTTTTTAATATTAACTTTTTATTTTTATATTAATTTACATTTTATATTTACATTTTAAAAGATGTTTTCTCTTGTATTAGAGAAAGATGAAATTAAAATTTAAAAATAGAACTAAAATAGATTTACATATATTTAAAAATACATAAATTATGCCAAAAGAGCTGAAAGAAACTCCATACAAGTCGTAATTACTGTATTATTATTATTATTTTAAATCTGTTTTTAGAGACTTAATGACTTCTCATATAAGACTACTACACTCAACATATTGTTTATATTTAACATAACTTATGTAGCATTACTGCAGTTATATATATACATTTATTGCTTGGGTAACTGAAAAAATTAAAATATATCCTTACATTGAAAATAATTGCAATTAATTGAAATATTTAGCTATTATACATACATATATGGAATAGTTAAATATTTAAAGTTATATACTATTTTGATTATTGTGAATTCTGTAGGTAAAAATCAATTGTTGAATATCTTCCATGAGTTTAAAAATAGTTTGATCATTAAATAAATCAAAATGAATTAAATGAATGAATTAAAATGTTAATGAAATAGTTTGATTTAAATTAAACATTATAAAACGTTATAATTTTTTCTTGAATACTGTATTTTTGGCTATGATTTATTTATAATTATTCTTTATATAAAAATGTATATTAAGTGGAATATATAGGCTACATTATTAATAAAATGTCAGTTATAGTTAGTTATTTTTAATCTCCTTTAAAAATGAATTAATTTAGAATTTTAACAAGTCTGTGTAATAAATATATTTAATAATAAATCCGTTTTTAGATTAATTTAATTCTTTTAGTATATATTTATATAAACAGATACGAACGCACAATATTTCTTTTTATAATATTAAACGAAGTTATATGCGCTAATAAATAACCTTCACACATTGCTGGGACTCAAATATATTTTCAGAAAAGTATCCTTGAGGGCTAACCAACTGAAAGTAGCCAGAAAATTACACGACATTTAAAATATTCAAAAGCTATACTGTTGAAATGAGCAGGTGTATGTTACAGATACGTTTAAAAATAAAAACCTGTGTTTATTCAACTTTTTTAAGTACTAAATTCCAATATATTAACAGAGTTTGTCCAAATATTAATTTGATTATAGATATTGGTCTGTAGATTTAAAAATTTATTTTTAATCGTTTGAGTTCATGAAAGAAATTAATTTCATGCAGTTTGTTTATGAATTTTAGCTAATTTATTATTTCGGTTCTGAAAATCTATCAACAAGTTTTTATAAAGTAAAAATTATTAAATTTGTTTCTAGAAAACTCAGTTTTATTTATTAAAAATGAAAAAAAGTTAGTTTAACATTGGTAAAAATTTATTTTGCATACATATTGATTTTATAATACTGTACCTATATTAATCTGGTGTGATTTTTATTTGTTTGCTTTTAATTTCAAAGTCAGATGAATGAAACACATTAGCCAAACAAAAATGTATTTTTGCTATAACTGTTCGTCCGACTTCCGCATGATCATATTGAAATAGCTTCAGATTTGTACGCTTGAAACTTCCCTGACCTCTTGGGAATGATATTTTAAAATGTGATGAGAATTGGCACCATTTTATTCAAATGACGAAAGCATTCGCAGCATTATAAATACATGTTTTTAACTGTGCTGTTATGAGTTTTATTACAAACAATTTTTCATTTTATAGTATAACGTACTCTAACATAAACTAGTGATTAAATCATATTTTCTTAAATATTATCCGCCCCTAAATAATACGAGCATTAAACTTTTATACAGTACTGTATACGAATTAAAAATATATAGTTTATTTAAATTAAATGTTAACTTAATGCTATAACAGAAATACTACAGTGAATTGTATGTGGACAATATAAATATATACAGTGATACCTCGTACAACGTACTTAATCCGTTCCAGGTGCACGTCCGTTAAGTGAAACATCCGTTATACGAAACGCATTTTCCCATAGAAATACATGTTAAAACATATAATTCGTTCCGCAGCATAAAATAACCGTACTGTTCCATAAAAAAAATGAAAATGGAGCAGTCACCAATTATGCCGGGTAGTGAAATGTTGTGAGGAGGAGGTGGAGGAACACTTTCTTTACACATTCATACAGATACAGACTTTTTACACATTGCAGCAGGTCTCTTTTTATTGTTTTTTTAATCGGAGTAAGAATCAGGAGAGGTTACCGGAGCTTGCAGGGTCATCTCCTCTTGTTCCATCCTTTGTTTTTTGGCAGCTGGCTTCTTGAAAAACATGTCCAAGGTGGTCTGTTTCTCTCTCTTCTTCAACACCTGTCGGAAATGACGGGCAAGGGTGTCATTGTAGAGATCATTGATCCTGTTGGCCTCAGCTCTGTTTGGATAATGAGTGTTGGTAAACTCCTGAACCTCTCCCCATTTGACAAGGAAGTTTTTGTCAACTTTCACTCCTTCTGATGATTTCTTCTTTGTTTCAATTGAAATCACCTTTCTGTTTTTTTAGAAGCCATGATTTGTACAACACTTGTACAATCTGCACTGAGGTGATGTACGTAATAAACAAGGGAGCAAGCCGAATCCCAACGGGAGCTCTGTACTTTAGATATACTAATAATATATTCTAATAATACTAAGTCCGTTGCTCGAGTCACGTAACGGCCAAACAGAAAGTCCGTTATTCGAGGCGTACGCTATACGAGGCACTACTGTACTGTATTTGCAGTCCACCATAAGCCTATTATATTTCGTTTTCTATGTATTTATATAAGATAAGAATATAATCTGTAAAGTAGTATATTTGTTTTTCCTTTCTAACGAGAATTCAAGTAGAATTTAAATCGAATAACCTTATGCTAAAAGTAACCTCTGATAACCTCTTTTAATCACACATTTAAAATGTTTACTTATTGATAGTTTTAAATAATAATAATAATAAGCAATTCAGTCAGTTATTAGTTTCTTAATATTTATTTCCTACTATCTTATTTATGAAACGAATGACAGTGGTGAAAACTAATTGAAATACTTACTCAGTAAATTACAACAAAAAATTGATATTGTTTCAATAATATACAGTAGGATCAATAATAGATCCAGAAATCTTTAGGAGTGCAGAAAGAAAACAATATGTCTTACAAAATTTTTTGCTACCTGAGATATTCAACTTTACTGGAGAAAAACTCTCAGAAGGGGGAATGTAGCTGTGCCCTGCACAATCTCTAAATCCCCCCGTGAGTAAGATCTCGATTTACGAATAGGACTACTCGACTTAAGGAATTCGATACGATGAGATATTTGCTTTTATCCTTTTCCTCATTTACGAAACAATAGTGCAACCAGATAAGATTCCCGCATGCTACGGATAGATGGCTCGTTGATTCCAGTCTCCTATTTTCTTTGTTTCATTCACATCGTGTATACCAGTATATTCGTTCGTTACGGAAAATGTCATTCGTTTCTAACAAGGTTGCGCAGTTTAGCAAACTTTATCTGTATATTACAATTTCTTCTATCGATGATTGCAATTTTATTAATTATAAATATTATTATCTTACTCTATTTTATTTATTTCTGCTTATTTATTGTCTTAACTAACTTTAGTTTTCTTATAATAAAATGAAGAAATGTCTGATAACTATCTGCTCCTTTTATGTCGAATAAGTTTCTCTCATTTTGTATTTGTTCCTTTTATAACTGTGAATAAGCCAATAAACAATTTAATTTACTTTTAGTTTAGTTTACTTAAAATTATTGATTGAAATATAAATAGGTGTTGTTAGCACTTTAATTTTATTTGGAAATGTGGCTAAGGTGACTAGATAATGTCAGAACGAGGTACAAATTTTAACTATAAGAAATAATGAATTCGCTTGTCCCATTTTATGAGATACTCTTATAAATCGGGATCACATCGCATTACAATAATCCTGTAATATAAACATAATATAAATCTATATATTTGCAAATTGAGAGAATATATGTAAGCAACATTAAAAAAATCAAAATATCAATAGAGATAAAAATGTGGAATTACCAGTAAATATATAAAATTATAAAGATGTGGAGATATTAATGTGAAAATTGTGGATGGCGCTCGAATAGCAAAGAGATTTTACGATCTTACCATTTTTGAAATTCATCTTTCAAATAAAACATGTATATTTTATAAGGGTATTTCTAAGTGATAAATATTCATAATCTTTTAGCAGTATGCATCCAGAAATGCTAAACAATGTTGTTCGTTCATGTAAAAATTGAGATAAATTTACTAATTGAAAATGGAGCAGCTTCTATCAATTCCAAACGAATAAATTCTCAATTTAGGCCTATGTTTTCATTGCTGGTAATAATTAGAATGAACTTAGAACTAAAATAAAAAAGTTTTAACACTATAATGTATCGAATAAAACTGTCGTTTTTCATAACCAAATAGATTCTTGAATGTCGACGAGAAACGGAGTAGCAAAACGATTGAATGTTTATACAGGGTGTTACAAATAAAGTGAATCAGTCCATGACTAAAAGTAGGTGGATCGCAATAATTATGACCAAACAAAGTGCATGGGAACACACATTCAAGTTTTGGACATGTGCTTTGATTTGATAATATATATTTAAGTTACACCATTAATTTTACAAGGAAAGCTGAAGATAGATTAGTGTTTTTATAATACCGCGGCCGAGTTGATAACGACAGATCTGCTCTCTCGTGGGAATCCAATGGAGTCGATAGAAATGTGCCGTTTTACACGATAAAAGTACTCTACTTAAGAATTTATTTATGAAAAAAACAACAAAATCAGTTTTTTAGTTGCGCTACTATCGAAGCAAAGCAGTTCCTTACACCTTGTTTGGGCCATAATTAGTCCGATCCTCCTACTTTTAGTCGTTTCCAAATTATGGGACTGGTTCGCTTTATTTATAACACGCCGTATATAGCTAACGGTAAAAGAGACCAAAAACTCAGACTTGTAAACTTCTTCATAGTCTGGGATTTCGAAGAGCATGAGAAAATGAAATTTTACACGTTTATTAATATTTCTGTTTACATACAGTAAATATCGAAATTTCGATTGGAAACTGAAAAAAAAAAGATCTCGTCGGTTTGTAATAATTGTTTTGAATAATTAATATTACTTAGTTACATTGATATGACAAGTATGCCAACTACATATTTAAACCTGTTTCTTCTTCTTCGTCATATCCTACAGTTCCTTCTCTCTCTGTTACATCTTCATCCATCCATTCCTCTTTTATCATGTCATTTCTTATTTTATCCTTTCTCCTCAATCTTTGTCTTTCCTGTGGCCTTTTTTCTAACGCTCGCTTTTCATTAATTTTCTTTATTGGGTCTATACTTTCTTTAAGCGTGTTATGGGCATACTGTCTCAATCTTGCCTTTATTTTTTCTGTAATGCTAGTTTATGCTCAAATTTTAAAATTGTCTATGATACTAATTATCTGCTAGTATTACATAAGAGAAAAATTTTGATTTAAACATTATTTACTTTTAAATATTATTGAGAATTTTAAAAAATTTTTATTGCAATTATGGAACACATCCATATTGAAAGATTAATTTAATAAACAATTTTTATTAATCTGTATCGCTTCTTATTAAATTATATACTGTAGATACAAAAAATGACGGAATTGGTGAAAATTAATTGACAATCATTATAATTCATAATTAAAAATGGCAAATTCCGTACATTTCATTTGATGATTTATGCTAATACTTCATGTTTTCAAGGAAGGTGGCATTACCATTCAGTTTTTATAAATGAAAAAGCAATTTTTATTCATATAACAACACACAGGCATTGTTTCCTTCTGGGTATTATTGCATAAAATCGTGTAGTTGATACAAGCTTTACAAGTTAGGAATTACAAGCAAAATGTGTTGAATAAAAAGTTTTGTAATAAGTTACAAGTTTTTTTACAAGTTACTAATCGTAAGCAATTTTGATTGCATAACAACCTACAAGTACTTTTACAAGCTACAAATGTAAGAAAACTCTGTTTTAAAAAATTATGAATTAAAAAAAAATGGTAGAAATTATTGTAAAGTGATTACAAGTTTCAT
This sequence comes from Centruroides sculpturatus, assembly GCF_000671375.1. Classification (NCBI taxonomy): domain Eukaryota; kingdom Metazoa; phylum Arthropoda; class Arachnida; order Scorpiones; family Buthidae; genus Centruroides; species Centruroides sculpturatus. The sequence goes on along the minus strand of NW_019384447.1, from coordinate 29,405 downwards.
TTTATTGGATTTTCACATTTTAATTTATTTTATTTGATAGTCTAATGATTTAATTTAGCGATAGCATCGATGTAGATAATAGCTTTGACGAACAATTACTAAAAAGAAGGCGAAATGCGAAAATGTGAAGACGAAATGTGAATGTCCGTAGTTCATTAAAAGAATTAATTCTACTTAATTATAAAGAAATTGATGTAGTAAGTGATACAAATCTGGAAAATTTTAACATAAGTCTATTATAAACTTCAAAATTTTATAATGAAATATATATTTATTGCTGGATTTTTATCCTAACCTTAGATTATTCATAAAGTGTGGATTTCGCCAACTGCGGTTTTATCAATTGAAGAATGTTCTTGTATTGATTGATAAACGAACCTATATAGCATGCCTGCATAACTTATAATGGATTGTGATCGCCTTTCATGAGTCAAAAGCACAGATGTTTTAATTCGTTTTCTTTTCTCCGTAGAGAAATATAATAAAAATTTTCTGTTTTCTCTCAAAGCTTAGGCTATATAATGTATTGCTAAAAATATATTTATTCATAGAAATATCTTTTATATTAGGACACTCAAGATAAATGTGTAGGCTATACAAAGGGGAATGATATACATATAATATATAAACAAAATTTTATCTTATAAATTTAATTATTTAATTGATTGCATAAAAAATATCAAGCAGTCTACATTTTTGTTCTTTATAAAAACTTAATAACCACCCTAATAAAATTATGCTGCAAAACATAATTATATTTATTTATTAGATGGTAATTGACATTCCACTTTATCTCTTTTGGTGAAGACACCAAGGCATAAGTTAAACGGCACCATTTATTTTTCAACATAATGAAAAAAAAGAACGTTATTTCTTCCATTGTGACAGAAAGAAAGAAAATTCTTTTTGCCATGGCATAAGTAATAAGTTTTGCTTCTCTTCGGTGCACTCATTTTACACTTAACTGAAATTGTTTAGGGTGCAATAAAATAATTTCCAAAATAATATCATCTGACAATAACCATCGACATAAAGAACCCTTCTTATTCACCAAAGTCTAATTATCTCGTAGAGCACGGGTTGGCAACCTGCGGCTCGCGAGCCACATGCGGCTCTTTGGATGTGAAGCTGCGGCTCTTTAGTTCCATACGCATTATTTATTTTATAAAAAAAAAAAAAAAAACATTTAAAAATCGTTCTGAATCGATTAACGAGGATTAGGCACTGATTCTATCTCTCAGCCACTTGTACTCCTCACCCCTCCCCCGTGACACGCGTCGTCACTGTCGTCAGTCCGTCGGAAGCTCTCGAATGACGCCATCGTCGGATGTTTCTATTATCTAATTTGTTGTGAAAAACACTACTTATATATGAATAAATAGATATTTTTTCTTATGAATAAATAGATTAGTTTTTTTAATCAAAAAACTTTATTTATGCGAGTACTATTTATTGTTGGCAAGAAAAAATTTTGTGGCTCTTTAAAAACTTTGAAATTTTGTAAATTATAATTTTGGCTCTTCCAACTTAAAAGGTTGCCGACCCCTGTCGTAGAGCATTACGTAGGGAATAGTTAAAAGATTTCTCCGTGAAAAATGTGGATTTAATATTCCTATTAAAATGAATATTTTCCGCGTTTTAATGGATCATATTATCTACGATCGATTAAAAATGATATGGCGATCGATCGGTTTATCACGATCAACTTATTGACCTGCTATATAGTATTTTTGCTTGTAACAAGCGTTGCGCCTATAAGTTAGAGAAATTGGTTTATATAACAGAAAGATTGCAACTTTAATTTATTTAATCGCCTCTTATAGCTTGTAACTTCTAAATATTTATATTTATGCAACTATCATTGTTTTACGACTTTTAGTGCCAAACGCGTGACTTCATATATATGGAACGACTTCTTGCAGGACTTGAGGCTCGTAATCTTGTTGCTTGTAACTAACAATTTGTAATTTTTATGAAATAGGGCTATGGAACTTTATTTAGACTACATAACACTACATTAGAAAAGGCATACTCCTGAAATGCTTATGTAGTCTTAAAGATTCTAGAAGGAAACACTCCCTGTGTATTGTTTGTTGAACAAATGAGAATAGTATCTTCATCTTAAAAAAATATGTATACTAATATTTATTTTTCTAATTAGAGAATTAATATTATTGTAATTAATTTGCGAGAAATTTTATACACACGATTAATATTTTATATGCTGCTGCTGCTGTATTCATTATTTGTTATTGAAATACAGTATCACAAATAAACATTTTGTTCTGGCATTTATTAATTATTGCTGCTTTAAAAATTTGTAAGTTTTTTTATTTTAACTATGACCTTACATTAATTTCAGTAATGATTCACTTTCATTGGAATTTTCGATATGTGATTAAATTAATATTTTTTAAATTTTACAAATGTGGTAAAATATTTTGAAAAATAAAATAACAGATTCTAAAACACAGTGAAGACGATCATGTAATTTCTATAGACAAAGTTATTTTTATTTGTAGGATAAATATAAAGTAATTTTTTATTTAAAATATGTATCATATTTGTTTCGAGTTTAACGATGTAAACATTGATGAGATGATCACAACAATTACAATATAAAATTTACGAAAGATAAATTGAGATATGTCAAAATGCCAAAACGAATAGATGTTTCTTGCATTGCCAAACAGGTGTGCCAAATACACTATTTAGTCAGATTGTTAATGAGAACATCCAACTAATATAAACAGGTTTTCGTTTTTTACACGTATCTAATAACAGCAATTATTTAAGAAAAACAGGCCTTAATTATATGAACGTTTAAAATATCAAATTAAAATATATACATTATACAGATCTTAAAAATATACGTAAAAAGCTATAATACAGTAGAGTTTGAGTGAATTTTTTATTTTTAATGAAATTAGAGCACATAGTTACTGGACACATTGACCCTGACACAATTATTTGATATTTATTATTTATATAAATCTACAAATGCAATAGATGATATCATATAACGTAACATGCAGTATCATATGATGTAAGACGAGAATAGGAAAATCCTACACAGATTGAGTAATGTTATTCTCACGAGAGAACAGAAAAAAGAATTTTGCCGTCCTCATAAGGAATCAGTGATATTTCCCTTCCCACAGAATATTCTAAATTTAGATATGAAAGAATCAACTATCTCCTCGCTTCAATAGAAATTTTGAAAATCGAAGTAATCGTTAAATTTGTATGGTTTTTTTCAATTAGAAGAATGAATTTATAAATGATCCATTGTATTTAACATACAGTACATGTTAAATTATCGGAACGTCTATTAATAATTCTAATATTAAAATATATTCAAGTTTGTCAAGTTAAAATATTCAAATCAAGTGTAATTTAAAGCATTTTTAAAATTTAAAATATAATATTCCTTATATTTTAAATTTAATAATTTTTTTAAATAGTAAAATTTTAAAAATATATTTTTTAATTTTAATATTTAAAGAATGTATTAAATTTAAAATATTTAAGATATTAATTATGTAGGTATATGTTATAAAACTAAAGGGTTTTTTTAGTAAAAATTGTCAATTTATTCAATTTCTATTTCTATGCTGATTTAGTTTGAATAACAGCTGCAATTCATCATATAGCAGATAGAATATCAAAGAAAATTCAACTACTGTTGAAAAATAGATATTGAATATTATAACAAATTATCTATTTAATAAATAATATATTATCCTTTGTCACAACAAGTGAATAAAATAAATTAAAACAATATACTAAGTAATAAAATATCAAATTTTAAAATATTATTACATATAATAGTATTTATATTATAATTATGTACTGTTTTAGTACANTTATTCAATTTTATTTTTAATTTTGCTTTACTGAATGAAATATATTATGTTATTTATCTTTAATATTACATATTAATAATGCAAAAACTGTAATCATTGTAATTATTCTAATACATTAGTAATTTTATAAATGAATATAAGTTTTCAGTCTGAAATTATGTCCAAAAATTTTAAAACAATAATAATTGTTAGATAATTTTTAAATAATAGCAAACACTATTTAGTGATTATAAATAGATATTAGGCTTTTAGCCAATGTCTAAATTCAGACGTTAGGCAATTCTGTGAACTATCTACTTAACTTTTACAAAATTATTTAAGTTTATTCTCTGAACAAAACATTTTAATATTTATTAAACGGCAAATTATTAAAATAATTCAAGTTTTTTAATAATAATTTAAACTAATATTTATAAAGTAATATTTAAATTTATGAATATATTCCTTATTTGATATGTATAAATCACTATAGGTCATCTTACCAGAAAAATATATCCAATCATAATTTAGATGATTGCCAGATGCACATTTGTTTATATTAAAATTAAAAACCGCTGACATACGTCCGCAAAAAATGCATTTCGAATTGTAGCTGACTCAAAATGTAAATAAATATATTCAGATTATCACATGATTTAATTTCATTTATCAGTTAAATTGAATAAGGAATATTTTTAAAATTAAAATTATTTTTGATTCTTAATTTTGTAAATTAGTATTAATATTATATAAATGATTATTCTGTTTATAATTTATTTTTAAAGATAAAATTATTAGTTTACATAATTAATGAAACTTGTGTAAATAAAAACAATAATAAATGTTTTCAAGTAAAAACTTAGTTAATTCATTACATTTATATAAATATTATAAAAATTATTTTCATAATTTCTTAGAATGAAATAAGAATTTTCAATTAAATCATCTTTAAATTTAACCGCTGATTCCTATATACCATGAACTTTTCTTCGCGGATTCCAGAGGTTGTTGCAGTTCAGTATAGTCCATTTAGAAATAAATTAAATTTACAAAATACCTGTATGCTTTGTACATATTTTAAATTCCAAATGTGTCCCACGTAATAAATCTATGCCAGGCAAAATTTTATTTCGTACTAGAGGGCTTCACCTGAATGGCCAACATAAATGGCCCAAACCCCCTTCCCCCACTTGTGCCTAATATAAAGTGTTCACAACAAAAATTTCAATAATAATAATTTTAATGAAAAAATCTTTTGTTTTTCAAATAAAATTTCTTTACAACATTTTTAACAACATTTTTAATTTCCTTTTCACTTTGAATTCTGATACCCGCCTTTGATCTTTGATCGATATCTTATACACTTTTATAGCACTACGTCTATGTCTAAACAATGGCCTATTCCAATGGTCATATTTTCATCAGGTATTAACGGTCTCTGTTCTGTAATATTTGTTGATTTATTTTCTTGTACTCTTTCGAACTTTCTGCGGATTTTCCGCTGGTAATTTTGATGTCGAAGGACTTTTATCATCATCCGAAGTATGATTTCGTCTCCTTTCTTTATTTTAATGAGAAGGTATTATTAAAATTTGATCCTCAATCCAAGTGAGGAGTCTGTAACGTATCTAAATTCAAGTCCTTTTCGAAATATTCGAAATATATATATATATATATATCGAATATTTCGAGACATATATATATATATATATATATATATTGGAATTAGTCGAACGTCCCATAGAAAAGCGTACCAATTTCATAATTATATGATTCACTTTTCTCACTTGTTCAAAAATTTCGTGACGACCCATCGATTCTATTATTATTATTTTTTTCTTTTTCTGTGACCGAAGAAATAGTTGAAATGGAAGTCACATGACATCCCATTTCAAAATTTGTTTTTGTAAAATAAAATATTATTCAAATTGTAATACAAAAATCATTATTTTACCAAATAATTATAACTTTATTAATCGGTAAAAAAATATTAAGTTTTAAACTTATAACTTATGACTGAAAATGTAGGCAATAAATATATTAGTTAAAATTTGTAAATTTTTACGACTATATAAAAAAATTCATGTTGAATTTACATTTTTATTCAAGTTTTATTCGAGATCATTTCGCTTCGTTCCTGTTAAGACTTTAATGTTCATTTCTAGTAAAATTTCATGTAGGGACCATTCAAGTATTTTGTCAGCAGTTTACGTGGAGGAGGGACTCGTTTGAATCTGACGATTGCTGACGATGGGGGAAGAGAGGGTGGGTCTTCGATGACGTAAGATTGCACCCGTTGTTTATTTTTTTCTCCAATCATCAAAAAATAATTCCTATGTATAGCATGTCCTCACTTAATCTTCGGCGATAGATTCTTGGAAATTGTAGAGTTAAGCGAAACAACGTATAACAAAACCAAGTTTACCATAGGCTAAATGATATAAATAACATTTAATTTGATTAATATCATCGTAATCGGATCGTGTTTGCAACTTCCAGCATTGTTTTCTACCTTATAGGATCTATTTTATTGTTTACAAAGAAAATGCATCAACAATAATTGTTAATGATTACAGATGTATCATAGAAGAAATTCGATGACGTTCAGTGAGGAATTTGCTGTATTTGCGAACGGTTAAAACTTCTGACATGGTGCCATAATTAGAGGAGGAGGTTTTCTGACGATGGTGAATGGACTTGAATGAGGAATGAACTTACTTGTTAGTAATGAAGGGGGATCAAAAAAGGGCAAACTTCGCTGATGTAATGCTTTAACGACCCCTTATAATAAAAATTAAAAGTGAGAGGATTTCGAGGTTTTATGTAAAAATAATCTTTTTTTAATATGTTACTTTTCATTTATATTCGATAGTTTCTAAGGGATTTATATTTCTCCCCGAGAAGGTTTTCTGATCGTGGACAGTACAATAGAAATAAATTGTCGTTTGTTATTTATAAATTAAGTGTATGGATCTTAAATAATTTTAAAACTATTAGAGGAGAAGGTGGTATTATGGAACACTGCGGGTATTATGGAACCACCTCATTTTGAACTGATAATAAAGGCAAACTGTAGCGGAATGTGGCTGAACTGAACTAGGCAGACATCCATAGCAAGGGGAAAACCCGTTTTACTTCAGTTGAACGATTATCCGTATTTAATCAGCAAATTTGTTTTTTTTCAAAATTCGCAAGTTTTGAATGCTAAGTGAATTTAATTATTTTTAAAATATAAATCGTGTAGTTGTAGGTTCACTGGTGCATGTATTCCGTTCCAGAGACTTAGGAATACGTATTAATCTGTGTGACGTTCATGTTTTTAAATTTTGGTCTTGACAGACATAAGTTAATTCAAGATGGTGATGCGTGAAATATGGACCCCATTGGTGCTTTTACAGTAATATGGAACTCAACTCCTCCGAACTTTCTATTTGCAAGCAAACATTCCTCCAAAGCAATTTGTGAAAAAAACACTAGGTAGAAAGCCCATTCTTTCCGAGAATATCGAAAAAGAGCTGCTGGTATATATATTGCTGACGGAGGTCATATTTTTCTATTATAAAAGCATTTTTGCAATAAAATACATTGGAGTAAATAATTTGGTAATTATTTAACATTTTTTGTCTTTTCCTATTTATTTTTGGCTACATTAAAGCATTTTTTTGAAAATATACAGTAAGGTTCCATATTACCACCCGATTTTCTCTAAGCCTACTTTCGGACTTTTTGTACAAAAGCCTTCAAAAACCATACTTATAATTACACTAGCGAAAAATCCAATTAGGAACATTTAGTTTACTAGTTACCAGTACTTTTCGCACAAAAAATGTGGGTGTAGTTATGATACCTTGTTTACAATTCACTGAAATGTAATTGGGGTTCCATAATACCACCTTCTCCTCTAGTATTAAGAAACATCGAAATATACGAAATAATGATATATATATGTCTGTACGGAATAACCCTTGACTCTAAAAACTACTCCAATTTATTTGAGTAGTTTTTAGAGTAAGGATTATTCCGTACAGACATATATCATTATTCTGTACATTAAATTTGCTAAAAAACCAATTATTAGAAAATCTTCAGATAGAAATATTTTTATAGATTGTTTCTATGACAAGAATATTTCTTATCAAGTAAAATGTTTTTACAAACCCTCACTTAACGTCGTTTCATTATACGTTATTGAGGAAACATACAAGCACAGTACTGTACAGTACATTTATAATCATATACAGTACAGTACATTTGTAATCATGTACAGTACAATACTTCGTAAACTAACTGTAAGATGAAGTGTTTTAATAAATTTTAAAAAACATTATGAATTATTTAATACGATCCTTAAGAGATTTGAATAATACTGTATCTGTCGATCTAGTTAGGACCAAGATGCATCTACACAAAATAAAAATACAATTCATTAGATTTTATCAATTTCGAATTTTGAATTAATATTTTTTGTAAATTGTTTGAGAATAGAATTTTTTAAAAAAAATTAAGAAGTCATAGATCAAAATAAAATTTATTTATTATAATCTATTTTTTATTTGCTATAACTTAATTCTATTTGCTATTTGTTTATATTAATATAAACATTGTATCTATAGTTCATTAAGTTTGTGTTAAATAATATCGTATATTACTACATTATTATTTATAATTATATATTATTTATTTATTGTTATTAATGTTATATAAATAGTTTAATAAAGCATTATATAGACTATCATTAAATTAAGAATAATTTTTATTGAAAAGATCGAAAATATTATGACTTTAAGTTAATACACAGGTATGATCTATTTCTCAGTACGTACCTGAGAAACTTTTCTATAATAATGAAGCGTGTGCAATTGTCCCCGAACAATAAGAATACTGTACATTTAAGTTATTGAACTAGATACAATTGTTACAAGTTGTTTTATTTGTCCTCAGAAGAAATCAAACTAAGTCTGTATATTAATTATTTTAGTCAATAAGAATAATCTTCATATGGCCCCGAAGTCCAGAATTAAATTCATTTTGCTTATTTATATTTGAATGAAACAAATCTTTGTTCGATTGTGTCTATTAATAACAATTACATTGATTTATATAAAATATATATATTAACATTATATAATGTATAGAAATTATAGCATATATTGTTTTCAGTGAATTAAATTTCGAACTTTCATAGTTGATATAAATAGGTGATTCTATTCTTTAAGTTTCGTTGTTTTGTAATAATAAGTCTTTACTGTTTTAAATATCACAATAAAAAATGCATAAATTCTGAATTTTATTTCAAACATTTATTATTAAACCATAAAAAGTAAACTAATTATTAAAAATAGAAAAGGATGAAAAGTTTAGTTAAGCTCCGACAAGTAACTTAAGTTTATTATTGGTCGAAATTATAACAATATACACTAAAAAAAAATTATATCTAATGCATCTAAATTGGACACATTGTTATGGAACCAAGGGTGTTCAACATAAAGTGATTTACTGTATATAGTTAGCTTCAATTTCATTATGGACGAGCTTGATATACAGTGGATCGTTTAGAATGGATGAAGAATGAGGAACAATATTTCAATTCGAATATATTAAAAAGTAGAAATTTTATTTAGATTAGAGCTTAAAGCCTTCTAGGCAAAAGAGAACCTCTTATCTCTTGGTCATCAGATCAATTAATTGTACAGTACATATCAATTCAATTACTAGAATTCAAGATAATTATCAAATATTTATCGCTATTCGCTAAAATTGCTAAAATATCAAATATTTTAGCATATTTTAATTTATCCAAACATCTGGAACAGGGGTGGCGAACCTTTTTGAGATCGCATGCCATATAGTAAGTATACTTAGCTTTAAAGTTGTTTATGCGTGCCAAAGTTTTAGACTTCAAATAACGATATTTAAACAAATTAAACGAATATGCTTTAATTAGAATAAATGTAAAAAAGCCAATTGAAAAAGTATCATCGAGTGGAAATCCGAAAGGATGGTTAAAAAAGACATATCATAAATCGAAATCATATGATACGTTACGTGCAAGATTATTTTTCCTTATGTGCCACTTTGGGCACGCGTGCCATAGGTTCACCACCCCTGATCTAGAATTTCAACTTTTTTTTTGTTTTGTTTTTGGAATAGGTAATTCCGTAATTGTTAAAAGTGCGATTTTAACTTGTAAGTGGCTAAAATTGTTAGTAAATAAGAAACAATGGCGTAACTATTATTGTGAAACCTGGATAATTGTACAGGGGCTCATAGCAACTAGGGCGGGACTTGGACATGCTGAGAGTTTTCACAAAAATTAGTCTTTTCACTAAGAACAAGCACGAAGTAACAAAGACAAAGACGCTAGAGACATTCCGTTTTGTCTTCTTAATGTTCATATTCGTTTTGATATCGCACATACTAGAAACCATTTACTGTTTCGAAGATGCTTGAACTATCTTGACAGGAGCTAATCAAAGGTGCTACCTTTCTGAAAAACTACAAATAAAATTTCTCTCAATCAAGAGGAAAAATCCGTGATAATCATAAGCAAATCATAGAAATACTTGAAATTTAATTTTCCAAATCTCGACTATTTATGCCTCTACTACATTTCTGGAGGCACACGTGGGTAAATAATGTCGGTACTGTATTTCAATGAATTATGAAAAGACTAAAGCTTCTCCCGCGATCTGGTTTAATATATAGTACAGGTAACCCCCGTATAACACGGTAGTTACGTTCCAAAAAATTGCCGTGTTATGCGAATCCGTGTTATACGAAACAAAGAACTAATACGAAAAGGAGGGTTAGGTTCCAAAAATTAGTAAACATGATGGTATATTTTCATAATTAAGATAAATATCTTCATTAAAATTTTTTAAATTGATACATATTAATATAAATTAAACAATGTTTTCTTCGTCATCACTAAAAACACTATTAATTAACCGAGAGCGTTTTCTTTTTGGCAAGTTATCCTTATCCTCTGAGCATTTTTCTGCATTATCTTCAGATCCATGCTTTACCTTTTGCAAAATGTATGTAATTTTAGATTGCTTGCTTCTAGTTAAAAGGTCTTTATAAATTTCCTTATATGGTGCTAAGCACTTATGAAGAATAAAGCAAGTATGGAATAAGGGAAAAACATTCGGCAACATCAGAAGCAGAAGCGTCGCGATCTGGCAACATTGAAACAAGTTTCGAGAAGGACCACGTGTATCGACAGAAGGCGAGAAGAGAAAATTTACATACTTAAGTACTAATAGTTCACGAAAATAATAATTTTCGTGAACTATTATTACTTAAGTATGTAAAAATTTATTACATTTCCTGTTGTACGAGGGTTTTACCCAATTCTCGAACCGTGTCAGAGTGAATCCGTGCTATAAAAGTACCGTGTTATACGGGGGATGGTACCAATTCTCGAACCGTGTTAGAGCGAATCCGTGCTATAGAAGTGCCGTGTTATACGGGGGTTACCTGTATGAGTTTTTTATGCTACTTTAGATATAATAATATCACAGTTTACGAATCAATTCGAGGGTCTGAATACGGTGGTACTGTGGTTAATACGTTTTACACTATTCTTTCCTTGACCCTGGTCTCAACTAATAATGACAAATTGTATTGAGCTGCAGAAAACTTCTCACCCTGCTACGAAAGTAATCATTTCCAACATAAGTTCTCGCGTTCAGGTTTGGCTTAGAGAAAAATATTGCCAAAAGAATTAGTGGGTCTACTTCTAATTGGAAACCATGCGTTTGTACCCAGCTTTTCAGATGTCTGCACAACTTTTTTTTTTACGATATTGTAAAAAAAAAATATTGTAAAAAATGCCAATACGGCTTCTATGGAAAGTTTATTTTCTAAACTGAAAATTATTTTAAAAACTTTTGAACAGTTCAATTACCGAAAAGAGACTAAATGTTAGAATTACTTTCTATCGAAAATTCCAAAGCGAAGGAACGGCTTGTCCAAAGCAGTGGATCTATTTGCTGCAATTTAAGTCCAGAAAAATTTTAGGTATCCACTGTTCGTCACAAAATAGGTGAGGAGCGTACAGTATATTAATGTAGTTTGTTACTTGTAAAATGAGTAAACTACTTATCGCTATAATTTTAAGTTTATTAAGTATTGCTGCAAAACTTACATAAAGCCCAATGGAGAGCCCACACAAATGTTGCACAGGGGCCCACTTATATATAGTTACGCCACTGATAAGAAACATTTACAATATAAATCCTAGTGTTTAAATTAAAAAAGAAAGACATCAAAATCCATATCGAACGACCAGTCAGAACGAAAGAATATATTTGATGTCGGGTTATTTGTTATGATGCCGAAGGGCATGATCCCAGGATCACGCCCTTCGATATCATAGCAAATGCTCTAGTATATAAGCTATAAGGATACATTTAATCTGCCTTTTAGTGATTTTTAATTTCATTCTAAGAATTATTACTTTTATATCATCTAAGGGCATAAGTTCAGATCCCAAATGTATTTTTTCTTGTCTTCTTACTTTCTTGGAGATGTGATATACACAATATGGTTTATACTTTGATTGCTCCTTCTTTTATTTATCTCCAACGATTTATTTTATAAATAATATAACGGATATATCTCTCCAATGTCTCATTAAAATTTCTCAACTTCTACATTAATATTGAATTTTATTTTTAAGCTTTACTTTTTTAAAAATGAAGCTTTAAATTAAAAATCGCCTCATATTTTAACAAAAGTTATCAATATTATTTTTTATGTTTCATCACTTAATTGTTAATAATTTTTAATTAAGTAAAATAATATTAAAATAAATTCATTGAAATAAAGAAGCTACATAAAAAATTCTGTGAACAATTGTCAACAAAATAAATGCTTGAGTAAGATTAAAATGTTCATGTTTATGAGTAAAAAAACATATTTTGAAAACAATTATTATGAAAATTTTGATGTAAACTTCACATATTGTGACATACTATTTATTTACATCAATTTAAAAATTATCCAAAATTAAATAAATCTAAGTTTTTTAATGAAAAAATATTTTTGCAGACCAGTAAAACATAGCCCACTTGTTACTAGACGTACAGTGATTACTACTACAACAAAAAAGACACCAAGCAAGCCGGTCCCATCAAGTGCCTTTGCAACTAAAGATTTAGATGATTTAATGGCTTGTTTAACAGATTTCCAGGTAACTTTTATCTTAATGAAAATATTTTATTATTGAAAAGTTATATTACCGAGCAAAAATATTATTGACTATGTTATTTCTGATATATTACAAATATGTTAAATTTCCTTCAAACCTTACATATTTAGGAAGTATAAGGTTTGAAAGAAGCCTCACATGACATGATAATGTAATGTAAATTTTTCTAGATCTGCTATTTATGCTTCTTGACATATATAAATTGCTAGCAGTTCGCTTTCAATGTCAAAATAGCTGGCACCTTTTATGTCCTTGAAACACAATATTATGGAGTTTTTCGCTATCTTATTAATTATTTTTAAAATTTATATTCAAAAAAATTCAGAAAAAAAATAATTATTAATCACGGAATCAATTTAAATGACTGTGTATATTTTTATTCATCATTTTTAATTGTATAATTCTAAATTATTTTTAACCGCTTTTCTGTGAGTTACGACTTTGCTAATAGCAAAATTTATAACTTGTATTATTAAATTATATATGGAATGAGTTAATAACAAAAATATATCTATCATATAATGTAATTCTACAGTTCTGACTTTGTTTCAAGTAATTCCATGTGCTGAAGTTGAAGTTAGAAAAATCATTCCCATCCTCCACCCACAGCTACTCTAAAAATAGTATGCATGCTTGTTCTACAGCTGTTATTTTGAAAGTGATGTATCCATGTGCAGCCTCCTCATTCACACTTGTCTTGTCAGTATGAGATGAAAATAATCCGGATTATTTAATACCTTTTTACAAGAGATAAGCAGTTTACGATATATCGGCAGCAAATGGCAGAAAATAAGTAATAGTAATTGCTATAATAGGTATTAGCTACTCGTAAAAGATATCAGATTTTTAAAACTATTCTCTAAACCCCCCTATTATATAGTAGGAATTTCCCATTTCATTTTTGTAAGATGTTGAGCGAGAAATTTTTGGCACGTTTCGGAGGGTGGGAAAATAATCCTTACATGCATTAAAGTGCTCTTTTCTGCCAACTTGGGTCGTTCCAGCCCAGTTCCAGATCTCCACCACTAACTATCTCTGAAGTTTCCACCCACACACCTTCTCGGGATCCAAAGATCACTGACGAGGAACAGTTGCATTCTATGTTAGATGATCTTCAGTCTAACATGAGCCAACAAGGAGCAGACACTAAAACTTGTGCTTTCTGCCTGAAATCCATTAGTGGAAAGGTAAGATCCTGTTTACTTAACATTGAATTAGAGTTAAAACATGCCAGATAAAACTATATAAAAATTTTTAATGCATAATAAGTTTTTAAATAATTACTCAATAAATTTAAAATTAAATGAAAAAATCAAATTAAATGTCATCACAAGCTCGTTTCACTTGTTAATGTCTTTTATTTAGGCAGTGAATGCTTTGGGCAAAACTTGGCATCCAGAACATTTCACTTGTTATCATTGCAAACAAGAATTAGCAAACAAAACATTTTTTGAAAAAGAAGGTAGAACATATTGTGAAGGCGATTATCATAAGATTTTTGCACCAAAATGTGCTCATTGCAATGGACCTATTTTAGACGTAAGTCTTTTTCTAATCTATTAAAGCTTAATTTTAAATTTGCCATTCAGAAATATAATTATTTAAGAATAGATTAGAATATAATCATATATTTTCGTTAATAACAAAAAATATAAAAGAAAAAATTTCAAATGTTCTATATTTTTCTTGCTCATTTGGAAAAACCATAGAAATTAAAAAATTCGCTTTATTAAATCCCGAAATACTATACCGACATGGTTAATTCCTATATAAGGTAAGAGTAAATATAATTTTGTACTGCACCAAAAATGTCTTTTCCTGGTTTTTTTCTGTTGGCACTAGCACAAAATTTATCATCTTTTACCGACTTAAGTGGTGTATGCGGAAGATTAATTAATTAGATTTTAAAATTATTTTATGTACTTTCTGGAGCGTAAATAAACATTTCAATTTAAGACTTTGTTTTGAAATGATTTTAAAATTTATTATTAATTTTATTGTTAGTTTTTAAAATAAATTTCCGTATAATTTATTATTTATTTAAAGGAATATTATTAGATTCGTGAATCATATAACTTTTTTTAAATTGATTTTTTTAATATTAAATATTTTAAAAACGGATTATTGATGATTTTTTTAAAAATAAATATTAAATATTATTTATTATGAAAATTTAACTAGTTTAAATTGTTTATAATATAATAAAGATTCATTCATTCTGTCATTATTGATTTTTCCGAAATTTCTAGGGAAGTTCTAGGGAATTCGAAAATAAAAGTTTTATCGGTGCATTAACCTCGTTCCTATTTCAGTTCTATTGTTATACTATTGTATATAAAAAGATTTTACGTATTTTCTATTTGCTAAACTTTCATTAATTTGAGTTTTAAAAATTAAACGATAAAACGCCATTAAATAAATGACGTCACTTTTTCGCGAAAGTGGTTGCGACACCAAGCGATTGTTGAGTTAACTATGCGTAGATGTGTTTACCGATTGTCGTGGTAACGTTTTGTTATGTTTAGAGGACGGTTTCGTCATGTTTAATGTGGTTTTAAGCAGTTATGGCCAACAATAGATATTGTGTAGATTATGCTAAACGAGGCACCGCGTCCTGTAAGGAATGTAAGGAAAAAATTGATAAAGGATGCTGTAGAATTGGTAAAGTCGTGCCAAATCCTTTTACTGATGGAGAAGGTGATATGAAACAGTGGTATCATGTAGCTTGTATGTTTAAGCAGTTATCGAGAGCTCGAGCTACTACGAAGAAAATAGAAAAGCCTGCAGATTTAGAAGGATGGGAAGATCTAGAAGAAAACGATAAAGACGAGATACTTAAACACATGCAACCCTCAAAGTCTCCTCCATCTCCAAGAAAAAAGCAAAAGTTCGACGATACAGTCAATGCCTTTAGTTTAAAAAAAGAAAATCCGAAAATAGTTGGAAACAAAACAAAAGGCGATTCTTTTAAAGATTTTCGACGTTTATGTGCTAATATTGCCGAAGAATCAAGTTACCTAAAAAAATCTCAAGCAGTTAGTGATTTTCTCAAGGCAGATCCAAATAGAGATCTTTATCTTTGGGTTAAAATGCTGTTACCAGCTGTAAGTAAGAGAATATATAATTTGCAAAGCAAACAGTTAGTAAAATTATTTAGTCAAATATTCGGAACAAATCAAGAGAGTATGCTTGAAGATCTAGAAAATGGAGATGTTGCCGAAACAATTAGAATATTTTTCGAAGAATCTGCAAGTTGTCAACCGATAAAAAAAAGCAACTTAACCTTGAAGGAAGTTGATAAATATTTGGAAGAACTTTCGAATGTGACAAAAGAAGAAGAACAAACTAAGATATTACAAAAAATTACACAGAGGTGTACTGGAAATGATTTAAAAATGATAATTCGTTTGATTACTCATGATCTGAGGTTCAATGCTGGACCTAAACATATTTTAGATGGCATTCATCCTTCTGCATATGAAGCATTTCAGACATCACATGATTTAAAATCTATTATTCAAAGAATTAATGAAGAAGGAAAAAATGGAGAATCTAGTCTTTCTAAACAATTGGCAGTTTTGACTCCTGTTCTACCAATGCTAGCCGAACCTTGTCGTTCTGTAGAAAATGCCTTTAAAAAATGCCCAAACGGCATGTATGCTGAGATTAAATATGATGGAGAACGTGTTCAAGTTCATAAAAAAGGTAATACTTTTACATATTTTAGTCGAAGTTTAAAACCTGTACAACAGCATAAAATATCACATTTCAAAGATCACATAGCTAAAGCTTTTCAACAAGGAAAAGACTTGATTCTTGACTCTGAAATTCTGCTATTAGATACAAAAACAGATAAACCATTGCCATTTGGTACTTTAGGTGTTCACAAGAAGACTGCCTTTAAGGATGCAACTGTTTGTTTATTTGTGTTTGATTGTATATATTACAATGGAAAAGATCTAATGGATTGTCCTCTTAAAGAAAGACGAAAAATTCTGCAAGAAAATATGGAAGAAGTTAAAGATCACATTAAATTTTCTGAAATGAAATTTATTAAAACTCGAAAAGAATTAAATGATATGATGACATCAATATTCAAACAAGGATTAGAAGGACTTGTTTTAAAAGATCCATTGAGTACTTATAAACCTGGAAAACGACATTGGCTGAAAGTCAAAAAAGATTATCTTCATGAGGGTAGCATGGCTGACAGTGCAGATTTAGTTGTTTTAGGTGCATATTTTGGTACTGGTAGTAAAGGTGGAATGATGTCAATTTTTTTAATGGGTTGCTTCGATAAGACATCCCAAAAGTGGTGTACAGTTACTAAAGTACATGGAGGACATACTGATGCAGTTTTAGAAAAATTACAAACAGAATTAGACATGGTGAAAGTTAACAATGACACAGATATCCCTCATTGGTTAAACGTTAAAAAATCTTTAATTCCAGATTTTGTTTGTAAAGATCCAAAAACATCACAGGTATGGGAGATTGCAGGAGCAGAATTTTCTAAAGCTGAAGCTCATACAGCAGGAATATCAATAAGGTTTCCTCGTGTTACTTTAATTCGTTATGATAAAACTTGGAAAGAGGCAACAACTTTAGAAGAGTTGGAAGTCTTATATGAGAAGTCTAAACAAACTGCTGATTTTGAAATATTAGATAATGATAAAGATAATTCAGTATTAATGAACAAAGAAAATACACCAAAAAAAGGAATAAAACGACATTGTTTGGAAGATTCTAATTCACCTAAAAAAGTGCTTGTAGATATATTTACTAATGTTAAGTTATATATTCCTGAAGATGTAGATAATTTTGAAACACTGAAGAGATATTTCATAGCTTATGGTGGCATTTTACTTCAGAATCATGAAATTAAAAAGTCAACACATTTTCTTGACATTGTTAATTCAAATCCACCAAAAAATGCTATTATTATTGTTATTGACTGGCTATGGGATAGTATTAAACTGCAAGAACGTTTACCTGTTGAACAATATAAGCCCAATTTTTAAAATAATTTTATCCTTAAAAATTTTTGTTTATTGAATCCATCAAAATTGCAGATTGATCCATAAAACTGATTATTTTTTGTTGATTTTGAAATATGGAGTTTTGTAAAATCATGGAACTAAATTAAATATAATAATAAAATTTTAAAATTTATTTTTTGAAATATAAATGCAAAAGTTTTAAATTTCATTATTTGAATAAAAAGTTTTACAAAATTAAAAATATTATTAAAAAATTATTTCTAAATAATATATGAAGTAGCACCATAAATTTTAGTATAATAATAATAATAATTACTAATTTCTGTTAGTATTAAATAGAGCTATACTAATTTATAGCAAACTTTTTAAAGTTTTAATTGTTATAATAGTAGTGTTTGAACATGAACATGATTAAGTGAGAAAATGCAGAGAAAGGAAAAGTTTTGATCATTAGATGGAAGAAAATTTCATCTGGAGATTGATAAATGATTATGAAAATATTACTCAATTTATAGTAAATCTTAGAAGAGTGATAATCCAGATTAATGATGGCAAATAGCACTTTTGACTATTTAAAAAGCAATTTATATAATCAGATTACTATAAGATTTTACAATCTTAGAAGGATACTTAGTTCAGACAGAAGGAACTAAATTAGAGCTTTGAGATAAAAATTTTAGGGTAACAAAAAAAATTGAATGGAAGTTTTCTAGTAACATGGATCAATTAAATAGTAAAGTTTAAAAAAAAAATGTTAAAGTTTTAAATTTTATTATTGGTAGAGTTAGAGGGGCCATAAACTTTTGTGTGAAGAATTCTAGGGAGTTTAGCTATTTAAATTAATTTTGATTTTTATCTTGTTGATTCTTTAGACAGTAATTTTGAAACATTTAGATTTGTTAAATATTGTGTTCAATTTATTAGTTATATTTTGTCATTTTTATTGTTTTGTTTATAGAAGTTTATTTTAAATTGTTTTCAATTTTTTAAATGCTTTACAGTATATTTGTAAACATGATTTATTTTGATCAAGTTTTATAAAACATACAAAAGAAACATTTATAAGGTAAATCTTAAAATTAATTACCAGAAGTTTGAGAATGTTTGGCTTAAAAGATTTGTTCTACAAAGGTGTTAGCCAAATATTTAAAATACAGTAATAACAATTCAATGCTAGCATTGAATTGTTATTGAATACTGTACTAGCATATACTAGAGCATATTATGCTCTAGTATATGCTAGTACAGTATATTCATTTCATATAGAAATTGTTTTTATCTTCATAGAAACTGTTTAACAACAAAGACATTTTAAAGAAATATTTCACAATTTATCTTATTTTACTATAATTTTAAAAAAATGTGTAAATTTATTAAAAAAAGTTTAAAAATTTAAAGTGATTTTTGTGTTTTAAATTTAAATATGATTATTTTGTTCTGCACTTGTATCTTTATATTGAATCTAACTCAAGATGATTTGAATGATAAGAGTGAAAATACTCATCAATTTTTGGCTTATTTAATTTAAGCAATTTAAGAAAAAGTATTGTCAGTAAATCTGTAAATACACAGTGATGAACTAATTTTCTAATTTTTATAGGTTAAATTATTTTCTGGACAAAGATTTTCTTTGAAAAATTAAGCTCAGATATTATTTATTGTAGAAATAATTTACTAAAATTAGAATCTCTTAATTGAAAGATAATTTATAAAAATGTCTGAGTTAATGTTGACAATTTTTAATAATAATACTTACAAAAGAACATAATAACTTACCAAACTTGTAATTTCCCAAACATAATAAACAAATAAAATAATTTAGTATGTAAATCTAAAGTATTGCTCTAAATTAGTACATTGATATTGAAAGAGTAAATTTATGAAAATTTCACATAAATTTTCTAATAAAATATTGATATTAGGAAATTTGAATATTGTAATTTTCAAAACTTTATCTCAGTCATTTTTCTTGTTATATTAATTTTTACTTTAAAAAATATTGAGATTACATTGATAATTTCAGAGATGTGTCACAGCTTTGGATAAAACGTGGCATCCAGAACATTTCCTCTGTGCAAAATGTGGAGGAAAATTTGGTGAAGATGGCTATCATGAGAAAGAGGGAAAAGCATATTGTAAAAGAGATTATTTGGATTTATTTGCACCTAAATGTGGTGGATGTAAGGGACCGATAACAGAAAATTACATTTCTGCTTTGGATAAATCTTGGCATCCAGATTGTTTTAAGTGCAGGGTATGTATGATTATAAATGAAATGTCTTAAATTAATATTATTTTAAAAAAATCATAAAGAATTAATATTAAAAGAATATTATAAGTTATTTTGCTATTACTTCAAATCTCAATGTAAAATTAAGAATGTTTAAGAATTTTTAAAATATTCTTAAATATTCTACATTATTATATTATTGTAAATACCATGCTATATAGTAAATATTAAAATTTTAAATGATAATTTATCATTTTATAATATAAATTCAATTCAAAATTCTTTTCTTATGGTGAAAACTTTTTACAAAAACTGAAATGCTTTTGAACTAAATGCACATCATCAGAAATTAATATAAGAAATAAAGATGGAGCGATGTCAGATTAATGGGATAACAAATAAGAAAGTGACCACTTTTGCATAATACAAATGAGAGAGTTAAGACATATAAGTTATTACAATAAGAACTTTCACTGACACAAAATAATTAGATGAATAAAGGACATGAGTTTTTAAAAAGTTTTAGATGCAGGAAGAGAAGTTTGAATTGTGTTATTATAATTAGAATATTACTTAAATAATTCAGTCACTATCAGGAATAAGAAAATATTAAACCTCAGTTTATAACAAGAATTCTTTGTTTGTTAAAAAAATTTAATAAGTCGTATGAAATTATACCTTTTTTCAATAATTACTGTTAAAAGCTTTTAAAATCAAATTATTTTTCTTGGAAGAAACTATATTAGTTAATCAAAGTTAATTATATTACCAATTTTAAAACTGTGTTTCTCCAGGATTTTTATCTCCTTAGAAGAACTCTAAAAGACCAATAAAAAAAATTAGTAAGATCATTTTGATTGGCTGTTATAATTCTAGGATATTTTCAAACTTTATAATTTTTTAAAAATAAAATTTATATCAAATTAGAAAAAATGGAAGCAGAACAGCAAAAGCACAGGCTTTTAACTTTGAATAAAATATTTCACTTAAGATGGAAGGAGAAAAATCATTTCAATGCTGTTTTGCTTCCATTTTTTTTTTCTAATTTGATATAAATTTTATTTTTAAAAAATTATAAATCTTGAAAATATCCTAGAATTATAACAGCCAATTGAAATGATCTTACCAATTTTTTTATTAGCTTTTTTGTTTTGAAAATATTGGACTAAATCAAATTATTGAATATTGTATAATACTCAAAACAGTAAACACCTGTTAACTCAGACCCTGCCACCTCTAACTTTGCATGTCTTGGAAAAATTTTACAGTAATTTAAAATTTAGCGATAATATAAAAATTACAATTAATGAGTAATTAATATTATAATGAAGTTATGATTAATGAGTGCTTTTGATATCTTGAAGTCTTTGCAATATTGTGCATTATATTACTATAATTGGTAAGTTACTGAAGACTATACATCACTGTCATGAAATTTTTTAAGTTCATTTCCAGTAATAATAAATTCAGAATATAATCTACTAAAGCTCGGTAAAATTTCTATGTAGAGCTGATCATAGTAAATTACTATATTGTATTTTCTCTACATTCTTATTTTCTACCTCATTGGAGAAAACACCCCATTAACTTAGGCAGCCCTCATCTCCTATTACTCCAAGTTAGCACATGTTTACTGTACTTTTATATAGTCCAGTTGTTTGTCTTTCTTTTATGTTTATATAGTATTTTCTATTTTACAGGACAACATATTTTTTATTTACTGTTACAACAATTTAATATAAAGCTATCTTTATATAATAATTTTAATTACTATATACAAATATTGAAACAACTCCTTCCATACAAAAATATTAATAAATAAAAAGGTTAATGCAACTATAAAATAAAGCAGTTTCTCATTTGTTAATGTTAATTATTAAATCTGCATGAATAAATTTAAATTTGTGTTATTAGCACCAAGTTTTATAGAAAATTAAATTGAATATTTAATATAAATCTGATATATATTGGATAATCTGCCATATTTTTCCAACACAATAACCCCCGTATTCACCAACACGAGTTAGAGTTAGAGTTAGGGTTAACTCTCTAGTTACTGGTAAATTGGTATTCACCAACTCCGAATCTCGAGTCAAACACAATAACCCTAACTCTAACTCTAACTCTAGAAAATCGGCGAGTAGACGATAACTCTAGGTTTGACGCCTGCGCAAAGCGGTCTATTTCAGAGAAAAATGGCGACATTCGACGAAGACGAAGCCGAGATGCTAGAAAATCTGAAATATTTAGATTATATAGATCGTATGGAACGAAGAAGTCGGCGGATTATTTCTCCAAGAAGAAATGACCTCGAACAATTGGACGATTACGACTTTCTATGTCGATATCGTTTGCCAAAAGAGAGCGTAAGAAACCTATTAGAACGAATTGGTTTCCTCCTCCTGTTTTAAATAATTCGGCTTTTTTTTG